>NW_026596234.1:12203271-12217928 GCF_907164565.1 Psammomys obesus | reverse complement strand
GTGTGTGTGTGTGTGTGTGTGTGTGTGTGTGTGTGTGTGTGTCATGGTGACAAGAGCCTGAGGCAGCGGGTCACACTGGGTCCGCAGTCAGGAAGCAGAGGGAGGTAAAGGAGCTGCTTGGCTCTTGTTCTCATTTTTCTTTTCACCTGATCTGGGACCCCAGCCCAGGCCAGGGTGCTATGCACACCCAATCAGGCCTTCCCATCATGCAGTCCTTTCTGGATATGTCGTCATAGGCCCACCAAGAGGTATGTTTCCAAATTGACAATGAAGATAAACCATCACAGCAGCCAACCATGTTGTATCCGGCAGGGGGAGGGGAGAAGGAACACACCTGTGTGAATCAACTGTGTTTCTGGCCGTGTGCTCTGCCGGCCTGGCTTCCGGCGCTCCTTGCTGTCTCTTGGTGATTGCTCGTAGCCATCACTCTCAGCGGCATCATTGCACAGTATCTGTCTCTCCTCCTCTGGTGTACACAAGCTCTTCTCAGCCCAGGCCCTGTTCTCAGCCACTCAGAAGAGCACAGACTCCAGCCTCCTTCCAGAGCGACGGGAGGGGACCCAGAGGCCGCACTTGGTAAAACTGTCCCTTCTCTTTCCCACAGGACACCACGACATCAGTGCGCATCGGCCTGATGATGGAGGAGATGATCTTCAACCTCGCTGACACGCACCTGTTCTTCAATGACCTGGAGGTTGGCACGCAATGCTCATTTTCACGGTTTCGGGGTTGCTGTTTTATTTATGTATGTGTGCGTGTACATGAGTGTAGATGCCCTCAGAGGCCAGAAGAGGGCAGCGGATCCCCTGAGGCTGGGGTATAGGCTGGTGTGAGCCACTTTTGATTTGGTGTGGGTGCTGGGGACAAAACGTGGAGGTCTTTGAAAAAGCAGAGAGCACTCTTTTTTTTTTTTTTTTTTTTTTTTTTTGGCTTTTCAAGACAGGGTTTCGCTGTGTAGCCTTGGCTGTCCTGGACTTGATTTGTAGACCAGGCTAGCTTTGAACTCACAGCGATCCGCCTGTCTCTGCGTCCCCGAGTGCTGGGATTACAGGTGTGAGCCGCTGCGCCAGGCTGAGCTGAATGGAGCTCACTTCACCACTGAGGCATTCCCCAGTTCTCCCTCAAGTACAGACCTGCAGTCAGTGTCCTTTGGTGGGGGAGACACTCTTGTCAGGGTAACCTTTCTGGCCCTCCTCTCTCCCCGCTCCAGTCACATCGGGTGCTGGTTGTGCCTTTTTTTTAATACATTCATTAAGGCAGACTACAAGTCCTCTTGGGCAAGGTAATTAGCAGTGCGGCCAGGGTGGAAGCTTT
Source organism: Psammomys obesus (assembly GCF_907164565.1). Classification (NCBI taxonomy): domain Eukaryota; kingdom Metazoa; phylum Chordata; class Mammalia; order Rodentia; family Muridae; genus Psammomys; species Psammomys obesus. The sequence continues at coordinate 12,216,614 of NW_026596234.1, read as the reverse complement.
CTAAAAAGCATTTACATTCCTCTGGCGCATGTTTTACAGAGAGAGAGAGAGAGAATATACTTAATGTGTTTGCTCCTGAAGCCCTTGGAGAGAGATGCAAGGAGAAAGGGCAGGAAGCTTCAGGCACAGCTTAACTCATTTGTTTAGACCTAATCTGTGTTGAAAGATCTGGGGATAAATTCAAATGAAAAACGTATTTAAAGAGAACTACTAGGGCTCTCTCTCTCTCTCTCTTCTCCCACTCTCCTCTCTCTCTGTGTTTCTGCATCTCTCCTCTTCCTCTTTTCTCTCTCTTTCCCTTCTTTCCTCCCTCCCCCCTCTCCCTGCTTGGCAGCTGAGAGCTGCTCCCAATAAACCTACATTTATTACTATAAAAAAGAAAGAAAGAAAGAACTCCTGGGACCAGTGCGACAGCTCAGAAAGTAAAGGTGTTTGGGGTATCCTCATATTGACCCCACAACACACATAAAAGTGAAAGGAGAGAATGGACTCCACGAAGTTGACCTCTGACCTCACATATACTGTGGCACATGCACACACTTACTTCACATATATGTGCACGCATACAATAAGAAAAAGAAGAAGAAATTTTAAAATCTTAAAGTTAAAGAAAGGAAGTTCTAAAATAATAATAATAATAATAATAATAATAATAATAATAATAATAATAATAAAGTAGAATAAAACTGTAGAAACAAAGGTCACACAATAGAAAGCTGTGTCCTGGATGAGGGTTCTTGCCCAGGCTCACGCTAACAGCTTCGGTCAAGTTTAAAGGTAATCTATAAGCAGGGATAGAAATGAGGGTTACCCTTCCACAGCTCTGCTCAACGGGGAGAGGATGGAGTTTCCAAGAGAGCTGTCACAGGCTTCGAGCAGGCGCCACTGACTGTGCGCTGGAATCACGGTCACTCAAAGAATGAAAGCTAAAGGCGACCCAAATTAAGCTGGGCAGGAAAGGACATTTCTATTTGTTCTGGGGATGTCATCAGCTCCTGAACAGCCCTGAGGACTAAGCTGTGAAGTCAAAAGCATTTCCAGCAGAGGCTGGACCAGCCCAGGGCATCACTGACTTATGATAGAGAAAGCAAACCACAGGGTGAAAATCCTCCGGGGGGGGGGGGGGGGGAGTGAGGAGCCTCATACAGGGCTAAATGATGATAAGCAGGCAGCCGGGGAGAGCAATGGAGGCAGATAGCCAACGCTAAGGCCCTGCGGAAGGAGAGGTGACCTGGGCTCAGAGAGAAGGGATACAGCCTAGGCACTGGCTCATTCTAACTATTGAACCCAACATGATGGGGCTAGAAGACCCTGGGCAGGAAAACCTGTCCGCCGTGGTTTGCATGTGAAAAGACCATACTGGGACTAGGATCAGTAGGGTGCTTGCCCAGCATGAACAAGCCATATTCAATATCCAGCTCCCTGTAAATTGTACACGGTGGCACAAAATTCCAATCCCAGCCTTCAGGAAGTGGAGGCAGGAGGATCAGAAGTTTGAGGTCATCTTTATCTACAATAGCAGATTCAAGGCCAGCCTGAGCCATGTAAGACTCTATCTCAAAACCAAACAAAATGCTAGCTTGCTTCATGGGGAACGGAAAATGTGAGGGCGAAGAAGAGGTAGATGAATGAAGAACCTACTGCAATGGTCCTAGGAAAGGTGGAGTTAGACCCAGGTGGTAAGATTCGGCCTCAGATGGAACATGGCCAAGAGGACGTGGCAGTGAGAGGAGCAGCCTGAGGGACGCAGAGTCCTGTAGTAAGGTCAGGGAGAATGGGGGAGGGGAAGCACGTAGCTGCAGAAAACCAGCATCCTTCTGCCTCAGGCACACACAGCTGGAGACACCAAGAGCCCCTACAGAGACCCCGGGTCTACAAACAGTTGAGCACTGGGAGGCTGAGGCAGGCACAGGGCACCCTGTCCATCTTGGTGGGATGGGAATCAGCCAGATTCATATGGGCTTCGGGCAACACCGTCAGACTCCTGCCCCTCCTGTTCCTCACAGCCCCAAAGTCAGTGACCATCACGGCCACAGCTTGTGGAGGGCCATCTCAGTCACCAGCCGGCTGGAGCTGCTCAGGGATTCCAGGTTGTTTTCATTCTCCAATCGTTGTTCAGCAATGTCCCTATGCCAGGTGCCCCAGGGTACCTTGGCAGAACTGAAACCATGTCACCAAAGGACTGGGTACATCTCCCAGGAGTAGATGCATGCTGCCTGCTGGGATGGGCAGCCCTGGGGAAGCATGGAGAGCAGTTCCCCAGCATAGACTGCAGCCTGACTCGGGAGGGAGACAGCCGTCTGGGACAGGCCAGGGCGAAGGTTCTGTGCACAGAGACTAGGGAAAGAGCATCCTGTTTGCTGTGCTTTCTATAGACGGGATGCTAAAGGAACTCTCCTGCCTCACAACCAACTGCACCGTGTCAGGTGGAGAACTCTGAAGACGCCAAGCACTGGCCTCCTAACACCTGCTGGCAGGCGTGCTCGTTAACCGTGTTTTGTAATTTAAAAGGCCAAGCTGACAACCGTGCTCTGTCCTCTGAGAACAGAAATACAGCAATGCGCCACCCAGCATCCAGCACCTGGCCTCTCACCCGGTTCCCCCTGGAGGCGGCCCTGGAGATGGGTAGGGAGTAGACAGGACAAGCAAGGAGCCTTGCCTAGACTGAGAAAGAAGGAGCCACACCCACACGGTGGTACACAGCTGTAATCTCAGCACTCAGCAGGCAGGAGCAGGAGGACCAGGAGTTTAAGACCAGCCTGGGCTACACGGTGAGGCCAGCCTGAGCTCCACAGTAGTTCAAGGCCAGCAGCTGGTAAAGAGTCTCAAAATACTGTCTCAGGAAAAAAAAAAAAAAAAAAAAGGCGGAAGGAAGGGAATGGGAGGAAAGCTGAGAAAGAGAAGAAGGAAAAAAATAAAGAAAAAAAGAAAAAAAAAGAGAAGAAGGAATGCTGAATGTTGACTGTGGTGTTGACCGCCACTAGGCTTTGCTGAGGAGGTGGGGCCAGATAGATCACCAGAAACTAAGGAAGCTCTCAAGACCCAAAGATGCATTATGCCAAAGGGACGGGATGCAACTGACAGGGTTCCCAGTGGCCAAAGCTGAGGTGGTTTAATAAAAAAATGAACTATTGGATTCCAACTCAAAGTACCACAGGCTCGTGCTGATAGAGATAACACAACCCGAGTAAGAGAGCAAGGAGGCGGACACATGTCCTGGGCAAGAAGCCCCAAATTCTGTGCACATGCCCCGCAGCCTCTACGGGAGCCAGTGAGCTCTGGTTGAGCCAGATAGCTGAGGTCCAGGGTGGGTCCTTCTGAGGTTCGTGAGGGACACGAGCTCCCCTCCGGGTGGTCTCAGGTGTGTCTCAGCACGTGTGTGTGTAGCGTCTTGGTAGTGTTCTTCCTCCTGTACATGTGTGTCACCCTACCTTGGTAGCCTCCTTCCTCTGTGTCAGAATCATCATCGCCTTTTCTCCCATCCAGGTGCTAAGCTGCCTGGCCCTGCTTAGCTTCCCAGGTCAAACCAAATCGGGCGGGTGCAGGGTGAACCGGGCAGAGACAAAATCTCCCCTGGATCCAAGCCTAGGGACTGCTCAGAGTCGTTCGCAGTAACGATGTCCAAATAAAGACACGTTCACAGGTGCTGGCTAAGACGCCAACAGCGCTTGTTTGTGACGAGGACAGTCTGACAAGCCCCAGTGCGTTCCGATTCATTTTCTCCCACGAATAGTGAGTGTGTTTAGACCTATGTAAAGGTCTAGGCAGAGTCCTTGCCACTGTGAAAGCTCATAGGATGCGTTAGGTCTTGCCTGCATGCAGGAAGATATTTTCAGTCATTTATTCAAAAGTAATGTATATGCATATAATATCTGTCTGTGTGTGTGTGTTAGTGAGGACTGAGCACAGAGCCTCCAGTGTTACAGGTAAGCACTCTACCAGTAGGCCTACATATGCCCAGCCCTTGTCTGTTTTTATTGTTTGTTTGTTCTGCACTGAGAAACAAAAGTAGAGCCTTGCCAGGCACGATGGCTCACACATTTAGTCCCAGCCCTCAGAGAGGCAGAGGCAGGGGGATCTCTGTGAGTTTGGAGGCCAGCCTGGTCTACAAAGCAAGTCCAAGACATCCGAGGCTACACAGGGAAGCCACGTCTCAAAAAAAAAAAAAAAAACAAAAACAAGCAAACAAACAAAAGCCTAGAGCCTCATACAGCTAGGCAGTCACTGCACTGCTGAGCCATGCCCCCGGCCTTGTTTTGCCATGGTTGGTGAGGGTAGCCCTGGGGACTGAACTTAGAGCTACGCACATGCTACACAAGGACGCCTGCCTGGGGGCCATCCCCAGCTCTCGCATTTAGTATTATCTTTGTCATTGGTTCGGTGGTGCCACCATTTAGCGAAGGCTAATCTCTCCACTGCCCACCAAGCCAAGCTCAGCTTCCTTCCTGTGGAGCTGCTGTTTCCTGCCAGACGGACAGACTTCTAGATTGTTCTTTTCCCACTTACTGTCTTTTTTAAAAATCTGTTCTTTTAAGATACCGGGTATTTTAGTGAGTTGTTCTCACCCTACACGTAATTCCACAGTCAATGTCTCCTTCTTAGTCACTGTTCTACAATTTCAGGTGCCCTGGGATCCTTCTTGAGGACCTGCCCTGATCTTCTAGGCTATGACGTTGGAGTTCCCCCAATGGGCATGGCACCATTTGTTCCACCCCGTTGCAGTAGATAGAAGGCTGGGGTACCCACCTTCCTCACTGCACCAATCGGCAGGCGCTGTACGGTTGTTCTCTCGGTGTCCTCTTCCCTACCCCACATCATTTCATCTGGGTCAAGGCTGTAGGAACCCTCTGTCTGTCTTTGCCAGCTGGTCTACGGAAACTCCTCCCCCACGACGGTCCCTCTTTGACCTGCAGTAGACCAGAAGTTTCCGCAGTCCATGTAAATGTGCCTCCCCTTTGAGGGCTACCCACAGCCCTGGGGAGCACAGCAGAATTAGGGACAGCAGTGTTCCTCCTCAAAAGCTCAGTCAGGCCCCCACCCCCTGCACTGTCCAGCGGGCCTGGTCACTGGCTTGGAGGGGCGACTTGACCCAGATCAGCTGGTGGAGTATGAGGTAGCGTCTAGAGCGTGTCGTGGTATTTTATGAAGTCCGAAACGTGATCGCCGCCGTTGTCACACTTTAGCGCCCCCGGCAATCCCCTCACAAATGAGAAAAGCAGAGCCTCCTCACATGCCTTTCCCCTGATGTCAGGAGAGCCCTGGTAACTCGGGGATGTGGAGGGGAGAGTCTGACCCCTGCAGAGCTCCCAGGCCCCAGAGAGGCCACCCTGTGCCAGGTTTGCAGGGCATGTGAGACAGTTCTCTCCATGCTTGGATCTGTGCAGTCTGCCTTGAACTATAAATGCAAATGATTAGGTGGCTAGGGATGCCGCTCAGTTGGCAGAGCGCTTGCCCAGCATGCACAGAGCCCTGCTTCCGTCCCCGGCACCACGTGAGCAAACTGCGGCAGCACGTGCCTGTCCTGTATTCACGGCACTCAGGTGGTAGAGGTGGGAGGATCAATAGTTCTGGGTCAGCCTTGGCTACATGGTGGATTAGAGGCCAGCTTAGACTCAGACTGTCTCAGAAGAGAAAAGCATGTCAGGATGGGTCCTGGACCCTTCTTCATACAGGACGGCCATGAAGCAAAGATCTCAAACTCAGATGTCCACAAGAGCCAAGTAAATGGTTTAGTCGGGGGAGGCTAAGCCAAAGGGGACTGCAGGAGAAACTGCAATGTGGACTTCCAGGCTGCAGGGCACAGCCAAAGTTCAGTTCCAAATGGCGTGGTACCTGGAACTCTGGAAGAGGTCCCCTTGGTTTACATGCTGGTAATCACTTCAGAAAATACTTTGCGGGGGGGGGGGGGTCTGAAGCTGTCCCTCAGTGGGTAAGATCACTGGCTGCTCTTCCACAGGACTTTCCCAGTGCCCACAAGGAAGGTCACAACGGTCTATAACTCCAGTTCCAGGGCATCTGACACCCTCACACAGACATACATGCAGGCAAACGCAAATAAGAGTAAAAATTATTTAATTAATTAATTATAGGAAAGTACCAATTCTTCTTAAAAGAAAAAAAGAAGTCATCCCAGCATCAATCAGCCTTTGCCACCATATGTTCCTGTATGTGTGAGTGTAATAGTGCCTGTGCACCCAAACCCATGGACACATGTGGACACACACACAAACAAACACTTTGCAACACAGAGTGGGCTATATAGCCGTGACCTCAGGCCAGCTGACAAACCCTTCCCTGGAAGAGCTCACTAACCCAGTCCAGGAGTAAGATGCTGCCATATTCCTTTCTCCTAGAGCAGCACTCTCCGTAGTACTTCCCAGGATGATAGAAATCTCTGCATCCTGCTTTATGATGTCCTCAGGTACACAAGGTTATTGATACAGGAGTAAGGACAGAAGGGAAACTGAGGCATGGGGCAAGTTCTCACGGCTGGTGGTGTTGAAGGTGGCCCAGATGCCACAGACCTCACTGTTGTAAAGGTTAAATAGCGTCCACCTGACAGCCAGGCTAACTGCTATCCCTCCTCGTGGCACCGTGCTTGTTCAGATGGGAACCAAAGAGAGAGCAGTCAGGACCTTAGCAGAGGCCCTCACTTTTAGTGACAAAACCCAGGCTGTCCCCCTAGAATGCCATCTCTGGTGCTCACCCACCTCAGCTTAGGAAATACACTCTTACAATCAACCCCCAGGCTTGGAGGTAGCCCAGCTGATGGTGTTTGCCTAGGAGGCAGGAAGGCCTGGCTCTGTCCCTCCACTGCCTGAAGCAGGTGTGGGGATGCACACCTATAATCCAGCACTCGGGAAGTGGAGGCAGGAGGATCAGAAGCTCAAAGTCGTCCTCTGTTACATAGCAAGTTCAAGGCCAGTATGGGCTCCATCGGACCTTTCTCACCTCTTTGCTCTTATCACAAGGACTGTGACCAAATCCACGTGGACGATGTCTCGTCTGATGACAATGGCCAGGATTTAAGGTAAGAACTTGGGACAGAGGAGTTTCTTCCCACCTGGGGACCTCGACACAGGTCAAACTGGACTCATGTCTTTACCATGGAAAGGAATTCCAGGACGAGCCAATATGGGTATTTTTTTAAAACTTGTTTTAGTGTGTGCAGATATGCTTCTCTGTACATGAGTGTCTAACGTGTGTAAAGCCAGACATTATATATCTTCCTCTACCACACTTATTTATTTTTGATATGGGCTCTCTTGGTAAACCTCAGGCCTCAACTTAAATTTCTGGCAAAACTGACTGGGCAACAAGCCCCAGGGATCCTCCTGCCTCTGCCTCTCAAGTACCCACCCCAGCGTTACATATTCATGGGTGCTGAGGGTCAGGACTTAGGTCCTCAGGCCTGCGTTCAAAGGCACTCTACCCTCTGAGCCATCTCCCCGGCCCCAGGTCTTAAGCACAGAGTTTGACAGAAAGAGAGATGTTTAGGGAAAGAGTAAAAACTCAAAGGAGAGGCCGCTTTATTGTCCTTACCATGAGAAAGGTAAGTAGACAGACAGATGAATAGAAGACACGTGGATAGATGATCGATAGCTGATAGACAGACAGAGGGATGGACGGACAGATGGACAGATGGACAGATGGATTAATAAATAATAGATGACTGTTAGATAATAGATGGCTAGCTACAGAGAGATAATTGAAAGGTGATTGTTTGAATAACAGAAAGATAATTGACAGATTAATTAGTTGAGAATTGACAGGTAAGTTGTGGATAGATGATAGATAGATGGCTGATAGCTGATAAATAGATGAATAGATAGTTGATAGATGATAGATTAGCTGAGAGCTAGATGTTACATAGGTGATAGATGATAGATAATGAATGATTAAATGTTAATAGAACAATTGACAGATTATTATTGGTAGGTAAATAGATGATTAATAGGTAGATGGGTAGATAATAGATAATAGATGAAGACAGATCAATAGATAGATGATCAAAGGATAGATAACTGACAGATGAAAGATAATAGATGATAGATGGCTGATAGGTAATAGATTGATTGATTGATTGATTGGTTATTGGTTGCAGAAAGGGGGCTGTTGACATCTGTAGATCTTGTAGTGGGCTGAGCTGCTTCAGGAGTGTAATTTACAAGGTTTGAAGATTAAGCAAAGCTCAAATTTTAAGTAAAGTTTAAAACTTCAGTAAAGATACATGAACCGGTTTTCTTATTCCTCTTAGCTTCAGGAACTTTGTGACGCACACATTGGAGGCACAGCGTTTAGACGCAGGGATGAGAGAGGAGCGTGCATATGTCACACTCAAGGTTTCAAGCACATTGGCCCTCAGGAAGCACAGTTCGCTGGCACTTGGAATTCCATGGGGCAATGATGGAGGCTTTCTCGGGCTTGGCCTCTGCATGCAGGGGCAGTAGCTCCCAATGGGAGTCTCGGGGTTCAGTCTGATGCCCAAAGACTGAAATAAGGGCCCTGCTTGACCCCAGCAAGCATTCGGCCTCTGTAGGAATCTAATGAGAGCTGAAGTTCCCCCTTCCAGACACACAGCCAGGCACCCTCAGTGTGCCCAGGGACCCGTGGACACCGCAAGGCCTCCCCACACTAATGTCACCCCTCTCCTGTCTCTCTAGCACATACAACTTCTCCACCGACGGTTTCCACAGCACGGCACCGGGGGCCAGCTTGTGCCTGGGTACGGGCATGCATGGCGGGGTGGACTGGATGAGGAAACTGGCATTCCGCTACCGCCGGGTGAAGGAAATGTACAACACCTACCGGAACAACGTGGGTGGTGAGTGCCCAGAGAGTGGGAGAGCCGGGGAGAGCTCGGGAGGCTGAGGAAGGTGCGCCTGCTGGGGGCCAGCCACGGCTCTGGAAGATTTATGAATACAAGAATCCCAGTGGGCTGCTTGGTTTGGTGTGTGTATGTGTGTGTGTGTGTGTGTGTGTGTGTGTGTGTGTGTGTGTGTGTTCATGCGTGTTCACACTCAGGTTCATAGGTACATGGGCATGTGGAGGCAGATGCATGACATCTTCCACGGTCACTCTCCACATGTTTTTTGAGAGTCCCTCATCGAGCCTGGCCTTGCTCTCAGGCTGGGCTAGCTGGACAGCGAGCCCCAGGGACCCTCCTGTCTCAGCCTCTCCATCGCTGGGCTGGTTACAGGCTGGTGCTTGTTACATGGTGCTGAGGATCCAGCCTTGGGTCCTAACACTCGCACAACAAGCACATTAGCTCTTGAGCCATCTCCCCAGTCTTGGTTTTGAGGCACAGCCTCTCCCTGTAGCCAGGCTGGCCCTGAACTCAGAAATCCTTCTGCCCTGGCCTTCTAAATGCTGTGATTACAAAGGTCTGCCAACCTCTCCCGGCTGCCTTGATGTAACCCAATGAGGGATACATCTTGTCCCAGAATACCAGGTCCCCATGGAGGCCTCTTAACACTACCAAAGCCACTCTATTGGCAGTCTACATGTGTTCCTAGGAGAATACAGATTCCTGGCCTCACCCCTACCAGCCATCAGTTTAGGCCATTGACCTGCCAATTTATGAGGGGTAAACAGTTTGAGGACCAAGTGCTGTCCCCAGAACAGCCACCTGAAGCTAATTAAAAATGCATACCTGGGAGCTGGAGAGATGGCTCTGTGGTTTAGAGCACTGGCTGCTCTTCCAGAGGTCCTGAGTTCAATTCCCAGCACCCACGTGGCAGCTCACAACTATCTGTAACTCCAGTTCCAAGGGATCTGACACCCTCACACAGACACACATGCGGGCAAAACACCAATGCAAATAAAACAAATATGTTTTTTTTAGATGCCTGCCTGGACTGGCTCAGGGCACAGAGCAGCACTGAGTTCCAGTAAAGTCACTCTCCCCAATGCAGGCCACCTCAACAACAAGCATGTGCCCTCTGGTATCCCACAAGTCCCTCCTGGCCCTGAATTGTCGGAGTAAAGAGCCTGGACACCAAGCAGGCATCAAAAAACATGACCATGTTTCCAGTTCCTGGCCGTCCTGGAACTCACTCTGTATGCCAGGCTGGCCTCGAACTCACAGAGATCCGTCTGCCTCTGCTTTCCGAGTGCCGAGATTAAAGGCCTGTGCCATCACTGCCAGACTCATGATCACATAGCTTTAAACCCTAATCGAAGCCCTGGGAAGAAGAGGTCCATGTGTTGAGGAAGGGTACACGGGAGGGACTTGACTGTAAGTGTTGGGGGGAGGACTTAGCTGAGTGAAAGATGGAGAAGATGGGAAGAGAACAGCTCTGGATCTGTAGCGGAGCGTGCGAAGGTCCTGGGGCAGGCACACACCTAGTGCTTCAGTGAACAAGGGCAAGCCCTGAGGCCGAAATAGAAAGACGCTAGAGCCCTGGCAGGGAGGTGAGGCTGCCAGCTGAGACCGGGTCATCTGGAGCCTCTGGGCTTCATCGTAAGGAGGCTGAAGGCTAGCTGGGAAAGATAGTTCAGAAACATGGAGGAGTCCACTGCCAGCCAATTCTGTCTCCATTCTTTTCTCCCTGTGCTAAGCGGATGTGTCAACCCCTTACAGGACCTGTTTCTTCATCTAAGAGACAGACTACAATTAGAGCCCACCTCTGGTGCCCATCCTCTGTGAGGATCTAAGGAAGAAAGTCACAGTAAAAGCGCATGCTCCGTACATTGCCAGAACCCAGCAACATTAGTCATTAGTATCTTCTGCTCTGTCTTTGTGTCCATGTTAATGCGTTGAACCCAGGGCCTATTATGATATGGAAGGAAGCAAGGATGAATGGATGGATGAATGGATGGGTGGGTGGATGGATGGACGGATGCATGAGTGGGTGGGTGGATGGGTAGATTGATGGATGGGTGGATAGGTGGGTGGATGGATAAATGAATGGGTAGATGGATGGATGGATGGATGGATGGATGGATGGATGGATGGATGGATAGGTGGGTGGGTGGATGGATGGATGGGTGAGTGGGTGGGTGGATGGGTAGATGGATGGATGAGTGGCTAGGTGGGTGGATGGATAAATGAATGGGTAGGTGGGTGGGTGGATGGATGGGTAGTTGGATGTATGGTTGGATGGGGGTGTGGATGAGCTGTTGGATGAATCAGTCGGTAGATACTCTGAAGGTGGAGAAGAGTGGGTAAACTGAGTTGTCTTTGAGTACCCTCTGATTCGGCTCCCTAATTCCCCTCAGCTCTTTCTAACAGGAGGATGTCCTCTTTATTCCCCTTACTGCAGGCTTGATAGGCACTCCCAAAAGAGAAACGTGGCTGCAGCTGCGTGCCGAGCTGGAGGCCCTGACTGACCTCTGGCTCACGCACTCCCTGAAAGCCCTCAACCTCATCAGCGCTCGGCAAGTGGCCACCCCTCCCCCACGCACAGCAGTGACATCTCCACTTCCACCCGTGGCTGGGCATGTGGAGGGGACTTCTCAGCTCTCCCTTGCGTGCTTTCCCCATGTGGCCTAAAGCTTAACTCTTCACACCCCAGGGGACACCTGCTGTGAGGAACTCCAGCAGCCTTCTAGGTTCAGAACTTTCAAAAGATTAGAACTGACCTGTGTCGTCCTGTGGAACCCAGTCCTCACCTGTCCGAACAGTCCCACACTTGTTCTGTGTCACGTGACCTAGAACCTTGCAGCTAATGAGCCTGCAGCTACTGCAATAAACTCTTGCTTCTAAGGAAGGAAGGAAGCTGGGCGTAGTGGACACAACTTTAGTCCCAGCACTCAGGAGGAAGAAGCAGGCAGATCTCTGTGAGCTGGATGCCATCCTTGTCCACCTAGCAAGTTCTAGACCAGCCAGAGCTTTGTAGTCAGACCCTGTCTCAAAAACATATAAACATAAATGAATGGAAAGGGAGGAGCCAGCCTACCTACCACACACCAAGGTTGGGCAGGCTCAGGCCAGCGGCAGCTACACCCCACCTGAAGATAGCCCAGCCTCCCACATACCCTCCAAGGGCCCACAGACCCCTCCCTGCCCCCCAGATCCTACCCTAACTCCCCCATGACACCAGGACCTGCCTGGTGGTTCCTTTGGGACTGACACCAAGTTGCCTTTGTCCCCAGACCCAACTGTGTCAATGTGTTAGTCACCACCACGCAACTGATCCCCGCACTGGCCAAGGTCCTGCTGTATGGCCTGGGTTCCGTGTTCCCCATCGAGAACATCTACAGCGCAACCAAGACAGGTAGGTTGGGCTGGGGTTGGGGCATGTCAATTAATCTCACCCAGAGGGAATAGGACCTGGACCTCAATGAGGCTCATAGCCCTCCAAAGACTGTAACTAGACCTTAGGCACAGGGCTGGGGTGACAAGACTCAACTGCCCTGTTTGCTCTCATCTGCTTGCTGAGTTTCTTGAAAATTCCAGGGAACGGTAGTTTTCTTTTTCTCATGGGGAGGCTCATTTTTTATTCTTACATCCCAAATGGACAGGAATAAAATAAATAAAGAAACCTAGGTCTGGGGAGATGGCTTAGTGGGTAGAGTACTAATGTGCAGCCGGAGGATCTGAGTTGCCCAGCACCCACCTTAGAAAGCTGGGCATAGTTGGGCACACTGCTGCAAGACTTTCTTCCCAACACCCTGGAGGCAGAGGCAGGTGGATTGCTGTGAGTTCCAGACCAGCCTGGTCTTCAGAGTGAGTTCCAGCACAACCAAGGCTACACAGAAAAACCCTGTCTCAAAAAACAGAAAACAAAACAAAACAAAACAAAAAAAAAAGAGGCATCAAACAACAAAGGTGGAGAAAGATTTAGGAGGACAGCATTGACCTCTGGCCTGAGCACACCCACACGAACACACACACACACACACACACACACACACACACACACACACACCAAATTCTAGTTGGTTGAAATGGTTCTTTTTTTAGTTATTTTTAAATTGTACTTTTTTAATTCTGCATGCATGAGTGTGATTTACGTGTGTGACGTATGTGCGATATATGTGTGCGTGGACCTGCACATGCCTGCGTATTCAGGGTCCAGAGGCCATCAGGGAGCCTCCTCCATCACTCTCCCTATTTTGAATCAGGGTTTCTTGAACTTCTTTGTTGACTATTTATTTAGGCTAGGCTGGCAGCCAGCAAGCCCTGGCTGTCCTGTCTGTGTTCACGTGTGTGTGTGTGTGTGTGTGTGTGTGTGTGTGTGTGTGTGTGTGCAAGGACAATGCCTGCTTTGTTACATGGGTGCTGGGATCTGAACTTGGGCCCTCACACTTACATAGCAAGCATCTTTAACAGCTGAATCAAGTCTTTTTTTTTTCTTCTTCTTCTTCTTCTTCTTCTTCTTCTTCTTCTTCTTCTTCTT
>NW_026596234.1:12175125-12203261 GCF_907164565.1 Psammomys obesus | reverse complement strand
TTCTTCTTCTTCTTCTTCTTCTTCTTCTTCTTCTTCTTCTTCTTCTTCTTCTTCTTCTTCTTCCTCCATAACTTTTCATTGTGGCAAAATAGCAGTATAATTCTTTTCTGTGGTTCTGAGAATTGAACCCAGGGCCTTGCTCACTCTAGACAAAAGTTCTATCACTGAGCTACATCCCCAGTCCTATTTTTACTTTTCACGTTGAGATAGGCTCTCACTAAGTTGCCTATACTGACCTTGAACCCGCATATACCCCCAGGGCATGCTTTAAACGTGGCGTTCTCCTGCCTCGGCCTCTCAAGTGGCTGGAGTGACAAGCCTGTACCACCACACTTACCTACAGTATAACCATTTCTACCATTGCGTCGTTGGGATCTGATGATCTGGGTTTGAAGTACCAGGGATTGAATGCAGGACAGCAAGTCCTCTGTTAGCGTGAAATGCCAAGGCCCAAATAGCAGCACAGCAGACGGGGATGGGGGTGGGAGGGCCTGTTTCCACCCTGCTCAGCCTCTTCCTGGGACAAGCTGCTCAAATTCTCTGGGTGGTTGGAGTTGGCTACCTTCCTGCAAGGCTAATGACAACCGCTGAGCTTGCTGGGGGATGGATGAAAGGGGTGAGGGTGGCTGCCCCGGGTAGCTGCCATCTCCACTGTCCCACCCCTTGTGGGATCACCTAGCCATGCTCTCCTTCCTACCTCCCTCCCTCCAATCTCCACGCAGGCAAGGAGAGCTGCTTTGAGAGAATCATGCAGAGGTTTGGCCGAAAAGCTGTCTACATCGTCATAGGCGATGGGGTGGAAGAGGAGCAAGGAGCCAAAAAGGTACCCAGGGTCTGTGCATCCTGCCTGCAGCTCTTTCTTTCCCAGGCTGCCTTGCACCACATCTTGGGCTCTGCTCTCCGAGGCTGCTCATGTTTGCAGATCCCAGAAGCATCCCGAGTAATTTCCTCCCACAAATCCCCCTTGTGGCCCTGGCCACTGCCCCTGGCAGCCTGGCCCGGTTCTGCACCCCAGGGATACTGAGGACCAGCAGGGCCAGTGCACGTGCGGGCGTTTTATTTCATGCTCAGGGACGGCAGGTTCCAAGACCGCTTCCCTGCTAATAAAGGCAGCACTAGGCTAATGAAAAGACAATCCCACATCTGTGATCTCAGCCTCCAGCAGGGCGCAGGGGGCCTCTCTTGGAAGAGAAACAGCTGCCCAACCCTGGATCTGGCCTATCAACAACACTCCGAGAGCCCCAGCCCCCCACCCCAAGGCCAGGCCCGATCCCAGTTAATGTCAGGAAGCTTAATTCAGGGACCTGCTTTCTCCCTTGGCTCCCATTTAACATGTCCCAAGGAACTGCAAATGTGCTGGGGGGGGGGGGTCCCAGTGGGAAAGCTCAGATGAGGCAAGGTCCCCAGGAGGCTACTCTGAAGTTCTCTCCCTAACAAAATGATTCCTGCCCCCTCCCACCTCAGCTAGGTCCCCTGGCCTTTGACTCATGGCTGCACATTCTCCCTCCAGTTCCCCTTGTTCTCTCACATCACAGACCAGACAACGGCCCCCGGGTCCCCCCTCCCCAGCCAGCGTGAACACTGTGTTAGCTGAGCACCTGCTTTGTGCCACCCCCACCATCCTAGGCACAAGGTCCTGCCCTCACCACCCAGCGGGCACACAGCCCGGGGAACAAACAAGGGCAACATTCGTGACGGGGTGTGGCAAGAAACTCGGAGGGAAAAGAGGCAGAGAGTGGAAGTGGGGAGAGGGAGGGTAGCAGGGTGAGGGGGCAAAAGGTCCAGGCAGTAGTCAAGGCGGGCCTCGCCTGAGAAGTGAAGGAAGACAGGGCGGCATGTGAGCCAAGCCAGTAGCAGGGAGGAAGTGTTCTGAGGGGAAGTGAGCTATCTGCAGGCTACAGCCAGCCAGGCAAAGGTGCTGCCACAGCGGGCGAGCACAGAGGGGCCAGAGCGGCCACCAGGGAGCCACCCAGACACCAGAAGGGCCGCATGCAATACCAATACAGAAAGAGACTCTTTCCAAAGCGTGTCTCTCCAACTTTAAATGCCCCACATGGGACTGGGGCGATGGCTCCATTGTTGGAGTGCCTGCTTTGTGGACGTGAGGACCCGAGTTCAGATCCTCTGTGCCTTATGTGAAAAGTCGGAGGGAGGGAGGCCACAGGAAGGGGATGTGGGAAAGATGGATCCCAGGCTAGCTGAGCTCTGGGTTTAGCCAGGAGACCCTGTCTCAAAAACAAACCAAAAGAGGAAGACAGTAGCCATCTTCACCGGCCAGGACACCCTCCCCTTCAGCCACCAGCAGAGCAGGAAACCATGAATGATCATCCTTCGAGGCCTGAAGCAAACCTTCGCCCTTCCCTGGGCACCCCAACCCACTTCCTGCCACCCAAACAGAGGCTGCCTCGCTCTGCTCCCTGCTTCCCTCGGGAGGTTTTGCCTGAGGATGCCGCTGTGCCCTTCGGGAGCAGAGGGTTCATTCCTCACTGGGGTCGCTGGGCACCTCGGGCCCTGCCGATGGGGTCTGGGGCCTTCGGGGTGGCTGGGCGACTCTCCTGAACACTTGTAACCGGCCGATTTCCGTCCCAGCACAACATGCCTTTCTGGAGGATATCTTGCCACGCTGACCTGGAGGCGCTGAGGCACGCCCTGGAGCTGGAGTACCTATAGCGGCGAAGGGCTGCGGCCAGCACCTGTCACGCGCCAGCCAAGCCTCTGTCACCTCCCTCCGAGACAGCCCTAGACACCGGAAACAGGGTAGGGGCCCTATGCCCAGGGGACACGCCCACGGCCATCTCAGAAGTGTCCTCTTCCTTGAGGACTCGCTAGTCGGACTGTGCTATGAAGCCCGGAGACCCAGACGAGGGAGCACAGGCTGAGGGGAGAGGGGTGTGGGAGGTGGTTTGGTTTGCTCTCTTTTAATTTATGGACTGATCCCATTACCCGAGCCACCCACTGTTCCCTGGGCTGTAGTTTCTCGGTTGTTGGTCTGGTCTGGGATTCTAAACTGCCTGTGGGGTCGTGAGTGCCCAGCTCTGTGCTTCAGGGACAATCATTCTCTGGGTGGTGGTGAGGGAGGTGATCTGGGGCTGTGGGGAAGCCTGTTGCTTACATTTTTTTTATTTTCCAAGCCCTTCCCTGATTGTCATGTGGACAGTGTGCGTGCCTTATGCCGCCATCTTGTTTTGTAGGAAAAGGGGGACTCTGGGAAGGAAGAGAGATGATGATGATGATGGATAAAGGCATTAAATAAAACCACGTTTACATTTAAATTGGAAGAGTGTGGTGACCTTTACCCTCTGTTTAGGCTTCCACACATTAGCAGTTTTAAGTTGCAAAATAATAAAATCCAATTTGAACCTGAACTGGTTTCGGCAAAGTGGGGAGGGGCCTTGGTTGTAGCACACAGTACCCACAGCTCCTTGGCCAAATCTGAGCCATGTTTTCTCCAGGAAGCTGACTTTAGGGGTGTTGACATCAAAACAAAACTCACAGCTCTCACTTCAAAGGACATAAGAGACAGCTCAGTTCGTTCTACAGCCAAATAAGAGTGGCTGTGTTCCTGGAGAACATGTTATCCTAGGTCCCATGTGCCAGCATGGTGACAGATCCATGAAGGTCTGTAACAACACAATAAAGACAGTCATAAACTCGGACATGTTGAAAAATGCACAGGGTGGGAACAGCAGAGCTGTTACAGGTGGGTGGGTTACAGCAGAGCTTGGCCACCTCTGCTGCTGGCCTCAGGTGCCTTCTGATGACACGCTTAGCTTCCAGGCGGGTGAAAGTCAATGGTCTGGTAAGTTAATACAGTCCAGGAAGTTTCAACTGTTGGTCACAAAGATATTAGGTGGGTAAGTCCACTGTGGGCAGTACTAGGCAGGTGGGCCTGGGCTCTGTCAGAAAGTTAGCTGAGCAAGCCAGGAAGAGGAGGCCATGGCCTCTCTTTAGTTCCTCCATTCAGGGTCCTGCCTTGGTTTTGTCAATGATGTGCCTAGAAGTGTGAGCCAAATAAACCTTCTCCTTCCCTAAGAAGCTTTTGGCCAGTGTTTTCACACAGCAGCAGAAAGCAAAGTAGGACACAGTCATAGCCACATGGTGAGACTCACCCAACAGCATGGGTCTCAGACTTCATCCCTAAGTGATGGTCAGGTGGGTGGTCAGGTGGGTCATGGCCAGTGGGACAAGTGTGGGAATGGACGGTTAAGCGGTTGGGTCAGGAGTGGGCCCATGTTGAAGAGAATGGATACTCGAGCTTTTGGAAGATGGGAAGATGGATCGGTACCTATGCTGGGTGATGGCTGGATGGCTGGGTAGGTCATGGGTGCATAGATGAACAAAGAGTTGGGTAGATAGTTGATGAGTGCTTGGGTGGTGAAGTGAATAATAGATGGACAATGGTTTGGATGAGTGGTTAGAAATATGGATAGGGGCCTGGAGAGATGGCTCAGAGGTTAAGAGCACTGGCTGCTCTTCCAGAGGTCCTGAGTTCAATTCCCAGCAACCACATGGTGGCTCATAACCGTTTACAATAAAACCTGGCGCCTTCTTCAGGTGTGCAGGCAGAACACTGTATACATAATAAATAAATATTTTTTTAAAAAAAGAAATATGGATAAAAGAAGGGGTGGAGAATGAGTGGGTAATAAGCCACTTTGGAAGAAGTGTCGGTCACAAAAGCAACCTAAGGAAGGGAAGGTGCTCCAGCAGGAGCTGGAGGCACTGGTCACATGGCACCCACAGTCAGGAAGCAGAGAGAAAGGAAGGCTGGCGCTCTCCTCACTGTCTCCTTTCTATGCAGTTGGGAACCCCATCCAATGGGATAATACTGCCCGTATTCGTGGTGATTCTTTGGCCTCAGTTAGGGTTTCTGTTGCTATGTTAAAACACCAGGACCCTTTAAAAGTAGCTCGAGGAGGAAAGGATTTCGTTCAGCTTCCAGCAATCTGGTCTGTCACTGAGGGAAGTCAGAGCAGGAACTTGAGGCAGGACCCTGGAGGCAGGAGCTGATGCCGAGGCCATGGGGGAATGGTGCTCACTGGCTTGCTTCTTCAAAGTTTGCTCAGCCTCCTTTCCCATAGCACCCACAACCCCCAGGTGAGGGTGGCCCCACCCATAGTGAGAGCTTGACTGTCCCACACCAATCAAGAAAATGCACCACAGTCTTGCCCACAGGCCAATCTGAGGGAGCACTTTCTCCACTGAGTTTTCCTCCTCTCCAACAACGCTCACTTGCGTCAAGTTGACAGAAAACTAACCAGGACGTCTTCCCACCTCAGTTAACCAAATCTAGAACGTTGCCCCAAGGACACGCCCAGAGGTGTGTTTCCACAGTGACTGACAGCTGAAGGGTGGCAGAGAGAAATACAGTGGTGGCCGGATGGAAGATGTAAGGCAGCTTCTCAGTGAGACAGACAGGGACACGGAGGCAATGTCGGAAATGCACAGGCAGCGATGTGGAGGGAGTGTGATGGGCAGACAGATGGACAGCGCAGGTGTGATCCCCAAGCCGTCTCACTGTCCGGTTCCGTCTTCAACACTCCACCAGCCTGGGTTTCCCCGGGAGGAGTGGAAGGATCTTATGGGCTGAACTGGCTTCCAGTAGGTGTGGACAGGAACCAGAGCCAAGCCACCCTGGGAATCCACGCCGTGCATATGCAGGGAGTCCAGTGTACCAAGGGTGTCATACCCTCCTACACGCAAACCACATGTCACTTTCCCGTCGCCACCACTCTTACATTGAAGTAACTTCTGTTAAGAGTTGAGCAGGGAGGTGGAGGAGGGGAGGCCTGGAAAGATGGCTCAGTGGCTAAGAGCACTGGCTGCTCTTCCAGAGGACCTGGATTCAATTCCCAGCGACCACCTGTCTGTGGCTGTAGTTCCAGGGCTTCTGACACCTCAGACATGCAGTCAAAAATGCCAATGAACAGAAAATAAGAATAAATTACACAGAGAGAGTCGAGCTCTCCAGTGTCTCTGCCTCTCTAGTGCTGGGGTTAAAAGTGTGCTACCATGCCCAGATTATTTTTTTATTTTTAAAATAGGGTTTTACTGAGTAGCCCCAGACTGGCCTTAAACTCTCGGCAATTCTCCTGGCTCGGTCTCCAAAGTGTTGGGATCACAGACATGTGCCACCGTATCTGGCTCAAAAGATTTTAACTTTTAGTACAAGGCATGGCTCTGGTTTCTCACAGATAGAGGCTACTGTCCTCTCCAGGCTAGGGCGATGGGCCGGGAGGAAGCAGCGGGATTACACGCTGTAGGTGACCCAGAATGGAGGGCTCTGTGGACTGTTGTTCAGACAGAAGGAGGAAGGCCAGAGGAACCATTCTAAGCACAAAAATCCACGGGGGAGGGACAAAGGAACTTTCAGGGAGTGCTGTGGGCCAAGACAGAGGACACGTGCAGCGCAGCTGGCCTTGGGCTGGGGATTTTATTTTAAGTCTCTGGAAAAGACCTGGGAGGATGGAGGCCGGACACCATGAGGTCTGACTGATGTTTTCCACACACCCTGGTTTGTGGGGAATAACGGTGGCTTCGCCACATTGCCTGGTCACAGGGCTCCTTCCTGAGCTTCAAATTTTATTAGGTTTTTCATTTTTATGAGCAACATAAACGTTACGGCACAAACCCCAAATCTCACCATCCTGCTATATTAACATGACGTGTTTACATGGTGGTTTCATCGCACAGATCAAAACAGAACGGCGTCCAGAAGGCCTGCCTGCTCCTATACCTCCACAGCACTGGTTTCTGTCTCTCAGCCTGGTCCAGAACATGGGCTCCTGCAAACTGTCCCCTTGGTACCCAGCTTCCTTCGTGTGGAATGTGCAGAGGTGCAAAGATGTGAAGGCTTGAGCCCGCAGTGCATTCTGACTAAAATGCAACCTTCAGTTGGGAGGTCTGGACCTACTAGCTGTGTTGGCATGTGCCTGTACCCCCAGAGGCAGGGGTAGGAGGATCATGAGTTCAAGGCCAGCCAGGACTACATAGGGAGATTTTGTTTTTAAAAAAATTACAAAGATGACAGATAGCTAGATGATAAATAGGTTGATTGATGATAGATAGATAGATAGATAGATAGATAGATAGATAGATAGATAGATAGATAGCAGATGATAATTTTATAGGCTGATTGATAACTGATAGATAATAGACTGAGAGATAGAGTTCTTTCTAGACTAAATCGTCAGATCACTTTCCACAAGGCAATACCATGCAGCCAGCACCAGCATTGCTATAGCTGGAAGTGACCACTAGATGGCAGTGTGAACTCAAGCTGGCCAAGCTGGGGCACCAGGTGCGCGCAATAGACTGTGTCTCCCCTTGAAAGGGCAAAGAGCAGAGAGCATGGACCAGCACAGATGCCCTCGAGCCCAAGAGTTCACACAGCTCACCTTTGTCAGCGACCCGATCTCAGACACGACCTCTGTGAGAGACAACGGAAACGGTGGACTCACGGACAGCTCAGACATGGACACTCACATTTTCCACAATAAAATTGTCACCATAGGTTAGACTGTTTGGGGAGACGTTATTTACTTTATTGTTTATTTATTTATTTATTATTGGGGGAGGTCCATATTGGGCTTGGCTCACTGCGGCAGAGCCTTGTGTTAGCGTGGCCTGGCCTCCATGCTGGGCGGTAGAGGCTGGCCTCGTTCTAGGATTGTGATAAGTCTGCTCAGCCCAAGTTGAGGGCCCTGCATGGTAGTCTGGGCTAGACCACCTCCCAGCTGTGAGGTCATGGGCTGGCCATGGCACCTGAGCCTCATGTGAAGTCCTTTCATTTTGTTATTTACCATGGCTTGTTCAAGCTCGTTGTTTCCCAGATGGTGGGCTGTGACACCGATTCAGGGGTAAGGATGGAAAACAATGGTACATGTGGCCCCAGCTTTCGGGGAAGCCCCCTCGGAAGCGGGGCCTCAGGGAAGGAAGTGCGTCACCAGAGACGGTCCTTGATCTTTGGAGTCCAGCTTCATTCCTGTGGGCTCTCTGCCTCCTGGATACACTGTGACAGCCGCCTTGCGCATTCCTGCCACCGTCCCCCACCACCCTTCTCAAGCTGCGATCCAAAAGGAGCCCTCAGAGTCTCTGTGTTGCTTAGGTTGACTTGAACCTCTGGGCTCAAGCAATCCTCCTGCCTCAGTCTCCTGCTTGAGAAGTCACAGGCCTGCACCACCGCGCCAGGCTGCCACATTGATTTCCATCATGAAGGACTGCGCCTCATGTATCCGCGCTTCTTGGAAATGGAGTCTCGCATCACCCCATTTTAGAGCTGAGGAAACTGAGGCCTGAGATGTGAAGTTTCCCACATTTGGGACCAAAGCAGGCCTTGCCCAAGATACACCTCAGCCTCAAGCACAGGGTGGAAGTGGCCTACAGCTCAGCCCTGTGACTGGCATACAGCAGGTGCTTAATAAATGTTTGAAGCGGGTTTGTAACTGCAGCTCCACCCCAGCTATGTCAGGTGAGCAGTAGGCTCGGGGCTGAGGTAGTTTGGGTTGCCTCGGCCCCAGATGCTGGTGTCTCAGGGGAGGGCCGCATCACTGCGCCCTGGTTCACAGAACACACAGATTCCATTTTTCTACCTGCCCCCCCCCCAAAAAAAAACAAAAAACAAAAAACTTTGTATATAAAGTTTGGGACTTTTACTGTGTCTAAAGCTTGGGACATTTACTTAAAAGCTAACCTTTTGGACCAGGCATGACCGACGAGGCAGGCAGATGTCTGTGAGCTGGAGGCCAGCCTGGTCTACGTTGAGAGCCCTAGATCAGCTCGAGCTACACGGTGAGGCCCTGCCTCAAAAACAAAACAAAATGGCCCTGTGGCTGATCATTTGCTCGGAAGGCAGACAGCCCTAAGTTTACGCCTAACTTAGGGGGAGACAGACACATCAGACGCCGACACCCCAACAGCGGGACACGCCCAACTAGAGCAGAGCCCAGTCCTCTTGCCCTTTCTGTCCACGCCCAGCTGGCCCGCCCCCTTCCCCTGCCTCCCGGGACGCGCGGCCCTGCCTTGAGGCCCCTCCCTTCCACCTGGAGGCTCCTCCTACCAGCATCTCGGCGGCTGTCCCCCATCGCTCACCGGGGACGCCCCTGGAGCACCTCGGGAAAGTCTGGCTGGCCAAACCCACCCCAGAGGGCTGACGTCATGGAGGGGGCGTGCCCAGGCATTTGAAGGTCACCGAGGTTGCCTAACACTCACCCCAAGTTAAGAATTGTTGCCTGGGGGGCCAACAGGCTGGTTCACTGGGTAAAGATGCTTGTTGTCAAAGCTGATGGCTCGGGTGCAGTCCCTGGGGCCCGCATGCTGAGAGGGGACAACCAATTCCACAAAGTTGCCTTGTGAACCCCCCCCCCCCCCCCCACGCACACTAGGGCAGGCACACACACAACAGACATGCCATACCTGCATATAGTAAGTTTCATAGAAGAGATACCTTAAAAATATCCAGGTTAGTGCCCTGCCTCCTGGCCTGGGGTCAGATGTCAGATCCCCAGAACGACTGGGCCCAGCCACGCGCCCCTCAGTCTGCCCCACTAACCAACAATTGGAGCCACCTAGAAGCCTCAGACATGGCCTATGTGTTTGATCGTTGGTCGTCTCCAGAGAGGTTACGTTGCTCGCTCGTTCCTTTCTTTTCTTTCCTTTTCTCTCCTCCTCCTCCCTCTTCTTTTTGAGACAGGGTTTCTCTGTGTAGCCTTGGCTGTCCTCAAACTCACAGAGATCCTCCGTCTGCCTCTGGCCCCACCCCAGGGCTGGGATCACAGGCGTGCGCCACCACACCTGGCAAGAATGCTGTTTCTATGGAGATAGATACCAACCACATCTTGGTCATGCCTGTGTACCACGCTTGATTTAACAAACAGCAGCGCTGGAAAAAAAGGTTTCCTTTCCACCCACATTTTTCTGTCCCCGGGGTCTCCCCCAGGCTACAGTTCTGCACATGGCCACCAGGTGGCGAGGGCACTGGATTGCATCCACTACCCAGGCTCTGGCACCGGTGCCCTTACCTTTCCTTCCGAATGGGAATTAACAAGGGTCGTGGCCACTTTTGTGGGCTCAGACCCTTTTGTGACCTTATCTCATGCACAAACTCAGAATTTGGCATCTGGAAATACTCACCCCAGGGCCTGGGGTGTAGCTCTGAACTGTGTCCCCAGCACGGCAAACACCCCTCCGGCCACCCCAAGGTCCCAAGAAGCCTGGAGCTTCTGGACCTGCAGTGTCCCCCGCCTACCTGCCGTGCCCACGCTGACCTACTGGGCTGCGGTTATGGCTCCAGAGATCAGAGCATGCAGCAGAACGCTTGGAGTGATGTGCCCGGCACACGGATACAGGCTGTGATGAGTGACCAAACAACAGAGCACCTTTCCCCAGTAAAAGGAATGAAGGCATTCTGGAGTGCCGAAGTGGCACAGAGGCGGGCAGAAAGTGTATCGAGTGTTCCATTTGTGCACACAGAGGGAGAGGGAAGGCTGCACTGTGTAGACGTGGGCACTGAGGGGCCTTCGAGGACCCTGGCCAGCAGGGTGGCTGGCAGGGCCTGTACCCCGTCAAATCTTCTGGCAGGGGTCATGTGACTGCACTTGGCAGTTGAATAAGTGATAGAAAACCAGGGTTCACAGAATGTATTTATTTACCCATTTGAGACAGGGTCCCATGTAGTTCCGACTGCTCTCTAACTCATTACCTAGCTGAGGGTGGCTTTGCAGTCATGATTCTCCTGCCCCACCTCTCAAGGGCTGGGATTACAGGTGTGTGCTACCATGCCAAGTTTTATGAAATCAAACTCAGGGCCTTGTGCAAGCATCCTTCCAATTCAGCCATATGCCCAGCCACAAGACTCACATTAAAAAACAAAACCAACCCCTCACCACCGCCACCACCATTTTCCTACCCATGAGTAGGCAAGTCAACTCAAGTCTTTTCCTCCGTGGAAGGCACGGGAGGTGGGGTGTGAGGGACGAGGGAGAGGAAAGCCTAGGAGCTGCATTCTGAGGGTAGCCCCTTACCCACCTTTTTAATACCTAGGGACACAGGAGGGAACAGCGTACCCCTCCCCCTCACAATTCACACCCAACTGGACACACACCCACGCATATCCAACTACATGCATGCATATGCGCACGCACAGGCACCACATATGACGGCATGAGGCCCAGGCCAGAAATATGGGTGGCTCCCACCTAGAAAACCATGGAAAACCTCAGCCTTCTAAGATGGACCTTCTGGCCTAGAGCCCCCATTGCTTCTGGGTGGTGCTGGCTGCTGGCGCTCAAGAGCCTGGGCTCAGGCCTGTGCCTTGGCCTCAGGAAGACTGCAGCTACTCTGGCTCATAAGAAAGTGGCTCCCAGGCCACCTTCAGGGTGACCTTCCTCTTGTGTTTGGCCATACAAACCTGACACAACCACACCCTGACCCACGCGAGACTGTCCTGACCAAACCATTTTGCCAAGACAGTTGAAATTTTTAGAAGGTGGAGAACCTGGAAAACTTGGGGGTGTTCAAAGGGAAAGAACCCAGAAGATTGTAACCGCGAGGGGACCAGTGGCTCAGTCACGAAGAAACACCAGCATCAAAAAAGATATTTAAGTTTAATACAAATTTTATACAAAGAAAATGTGAAAAAATACTCCCATATGCTAAAAGCAGTTACGCTTCCCAAATAAGGCCAGCTAGGCTAGATTGTTTGTGGGTTTTTTTTGTTTTTGTTTTTTTGACAACTGCAATTCACAAATGTTCTTTCTCTCCTGTTTTCTTCTAGCATTTCTTCCTCTTTCTTCTCTAGCAGGGGGTAAACTAGCTGGCCAATGCACAGCTTGCATTCTCTTATCAGCAATGAAGAGAAAGTAAACAGACTAAAAATGTACAACGGAATGTACTGGAATGATATACAATTAATTCTTCTCATATACACACACATCACCTTTTTGCTTCGATCGATGCTTGTTTTACACAACATACAAAAATGGAACTACAGCAGACGTAGCGTGAACGGACAGCATGACGGGTCCTGGCTTTCTCTCACGCTGCCTGTGTTTCATGCTTACATAAAGACGTAGAGCTCCAGCATATAAATAATACATACATGCTCCATCCCCGGGCTCACATGCCCCCTCGTCGTCGTGCACCTGGCCTTTCGAGTCCCTTGCTTCTGTGAAGCAGACTGTGTTGAGTGTTTATGGAAAATAAAAAATAAAAAATAAAACCTCAGCAGAGAGAAGGGGTCTCTCCACGAGAATCCCGTCCGCACTCACGATGGGACGGGGGTTGTTCACGTGGACCTTCTGTGAACCAAACACATTCACAGGTGCTTCTGTGTCCTTTGAGGCTTGTGTTTCAGAACATCGTCTTGTAGGGTCTGTGAGGGGCCGATGGCTTGGTGTGGCGGGTCCAGGGCAGCACAGCCCGAGAGCCCTGGTCACGGTGTGCTGCAGAGCGACGGTGGCTCCCTCCCTCCCCTTGTCCCCAAGGACAAGGACCTGTGTAAGAACAGCAATCCCTGGGCCCAGCCCTGACACTACAGTAAAGCCAGAGGGCTAACTAACCGGCCCTCTAGATTATGAAAACATTCTTTTTGTTGTAGATTTTTTTTTATATATAACTTGTTTTCTTTTTGTTTTTTTTTATAAGTTAAGGTCAGTATAGATATGAAAAAGGAAGGTAGGCTAGGTCAGTGACATCACAGAGTGTACCTACTTATACCTAAAGTGTTTGGCTCACGAGGTTGAGCAGTCAGTCCCAGCCAAGGCCGAAGCTGGGAGGGAGCCGAGTCGCTGCCCTACGGCCAAGCCCGCGGGCAGAGCCTGAGTGATGGGAACTCTGAAGGTGGCGGTTCTCCAGTTTCTGTTGCTTCTTGTTTGGGTTGGTTTTCTCCACAAGGAGGAATTCTGGCTCACAGTGCACCCCTAGTCCCAGAAGGTGTCTAGCCGTGGCTCCCGAGACTCTTTGGGCATGAGGTTCTTCGTGCTGGTCCCTGCACTGTGCTCGGAGCGGGCCGACCCTCGCTTCTCCTCACTGCTGCTGCTGCTGCTGCTCCACAAACCCGTCTTGCTGCTCCTGGAATGGTCTGTGGAGGAAAGGCAGAAAGCTCAACTCCCCTGCCCACAGCCCCTCAATCCATCTCCAGGCCTGGGGCCGCCTTCCCTGCCTTCCTCCCTCCCCCCAAGCTGTCCAACACCAACGGTTCCGGCCACAGCTACCACTAAAATCCCACAGCCATGGGCGTGCGGAGCACAAAGGAAGGACCGGTCACTCTTAGGCTTTAGCTACAGTGACTGCAAGATCAGCAGGGTGTCTCACTTGCAGAGAAGGTTAGTGAGTGATGAGGAACCCTTATCACGGGGGTCCATGCATTTTGCCTCTGACCTTGGCTCTTAAAAAAAGGACCCTCAGAATATGGATGTGGTCACCTTATGTTAATAGAACTCTCAATTAATTCATAAGACTCACATACCAATTAGTAAGAGAGAAGAACAGAGGACCAGAGGAGATGGCTAAGCCCACCTGGACACAGACCCCATGGACTCCCAGGGAAGACCATGTTGGAGGTCAATGATGGAGTCAGATCCCAACTGACACCTGGGATGGCTCTGAGAACACAAAGGCACCAAGCAGTGGCTGAGGAAGCAAAGAGGATGCTAAAAGAAGAGCCACAGACGCTGCCTCAGAAGAGCACGATAGCCCCAAACTGTGGGCACCGATGGTGGCACGATGACAGCCTTAACGGCAGGCCACTAATGTCCCTTTGCCGCTTAGACCATGTAGTAAGCTCCCAGATTCTCTAGCTCTCCTGAACTACAGGGGATCGAGCTGACAGGCGGAACGGGGGCAGTGAGGAAGGGCTGCTGCTGTTTCTACCAGACTGCTCTGCTTACCGCCTGTCACAAAATGTGCCAAGAATGCCCCAGTGGCTTTTAAATTCAGCCAGGAAGGGACAGTGTTCTAACAGGAAGGACAACCAGGGTTCCAAACGGTCATCTGTGTGAGCTCCTATTCCTGGCGGTGACACTATAACCTCCAGAAGGCCTTTCCGGGGATGACATGGCTAGTCACACATCACTACATCCTTCCGGCTCTGGGGAGCACCAAGGGCAGTGGGGACACTAAAGAAACAGAACTCAAGATCCCAGGGTCTGTAGGCCCGAGCCTCAAGTGCACTGGGCCCAGGATGAGGGTTAATGTGGCCGGTCATGGCAGGGGAGACTCAATATCCGGCTAAGACAACAAACAAAGGCTCTGAAAAGCCAAACCTACGCTGTCCTATAGCAGTTGGCAAAGGCAGCATCGGGAGGAAGAGACAAGAAGACTGACAGCAAAGCGGAGCAACACTCTGCCCACACAGACACACACAGACACACAGGACGAGGCTTGTGCATGCCAGGAGTGACTCCCTGGCAGCTCCCCTGAGACAGGGTCATACTTACACTTCTGGGCTGGGTAGTTGGGGTGCGGCTGGTGGTCTGTGGTGGTTGGGGCATAGGCAGGTTGCTTGTCACACCTCTTGCTAACTGAAGAGAGCACAGGCAGCCTTAGAGTCTGTCACAAATTCCACACAACCCCAGGGGCCGACACCCACGGTCACCGGTGGGCTAGCTACTCCTTCATGTACGCCACTCAACTGGATGTGCTTACATGCCGGGGCTTTTCAAAACAATGTGTGTAAGCCACAAACAAGGTGGCTGGACACCGGACCACACCACAGTGGGGAAAGCAGACTGGACATACAGGGACATAAAAGCGACCCCGTCCTTTGCAAGCCACAAATTCTCAGGATTTTGAAAGCAAAATGTTCCGAACCGTTAGCCTGATTCTAAGCAGGGAAACTGAGGCTGGACTGAGGCGCACTAGGGCGGCAGGCACCACGCAGCAGAGCACAAAGTAGATGGATTATCTGTGAGGAACAGGAAGGCCGGCAAAGGTGCCACACTGAGGAAGACAGAGGATGGCCACTGGGAGGACCAGCTAACTAAACCTTGGCCACACTAAAGGGGCATCCACAAACCAAAGAGCCAAATAATAAAAAATAATAAAAATCCCTAGAAAAGCCAAGTGTGCCTTTCACCTGTCACCCCCATCCCTCAGGACACCAAGGCAAAGGGATGGTGGGACTTTGAAGCCAGCCTGGGCTACATGGCAAAAGAACCTTAAAAAAAAAATTCTAAAAATCTGAAGTGGAACAATGTGTTTGCTAATGAATATCCAGAAGAGTTTAATAGGAAAAAAAAAATGGAATTAAGAGAAAGAAGGGAAGGAAGCATGCTTAGACGGTGAGAGAGCAAATAGGACCATGGCATTATAACTCTTCGGAGAGAGAGGAGGCAAGAAGAGACATCGCTTGCACATGTTCTCAGTCCTGATGCCAACGGGCCACAAGTGGGACAGCATGGATGTGACAGAGTGACAGAGGAAAGAGAAGGCAAGCTGCCAAGAAAAGAGACTGACTCTCTTGATAGGCTTGGAAGAGGTGAGCTCACATAGCCAAGCGTGGCCTGACTACAGAAAGCCAGGACCTCAGGGTCAGGGAGGGGAAGCCCACTGATAAATTCGGAAGATGGGTCAGAAAGCAGGTCCGCAGACGTCCCCCAGAGGGCCAGCACGGCGGTGGAGCCAGACAGAGGAGACCCTGCTGGCTCTAGCCTAGCCTCTTTGCTTGTCCCTCAGAAGACACACTGCTGCTGGAAACACGGCTCCACTGAGCCCTTGCCCAGAATGCACGAGGCCCCGAGTTTAATTCTCAATAACCCACAGAAAGCCATCCAGTACAGAGGACAAATGAAGAGGTCCACCCAGCCTACTGGGGGACTGGGAGGGCATTGTACATGTAAGCATGAGTGTGTGGAGGTCAGAGGTCAAGGATGAGTGTCTTCCCCCATGATCCCCCCTTTTTAGTCTGGGTCTCTCACTGAACCTCATGTCTGGCCAGTGAGTCTTAGAGCTCTCCGGGTCACAGTACCGGGACTGCAGGCACACGCTGCCTCGCCGGCTTTTCACTGAGTGCAGGATTCAGGCGGTGACGTCTGCACCCTCAAAGCTCTAACACCCCTGCCCCGTTCTTGAGCCCAGTTTCAAGACAAGGCCCATTCTGAAATCTCCACCCATCTGGGCTTTGTCTGACAGAACGTGTCAAAACACAGACAAAACACAGCAGCAGCCAGGCATGGTGGCTCACACCTGTACTCCCACACTCGGGAGGCAAAAAGCAGGCTGATCTTTGAGTTCGAGGCCAGCCTGGTGTACAGAGCCAGTGTAGGATAGTCAAGGCTACACAGAGAAACCCTGTTTCAAAAAACTCCTCTCCCTTAGTCATGTGAGCTTGAGGGTGTGGCATACATTTCCAGGATGAACACAAAGACCAAACCGTGGCTCTTACTGTGGAACTTTCTGTCAGAGATGTGGGGTGTGGCGTAGGGGAAGGAACAGTGGAGATACAGGTAAATCTATCACTGCTCCCCAGGAAAAGTGTGAGAGGGGGGCAGCTTAGAAGCCAAGGAAAGAAACAGAGAGGTGGGTCAGGTGCAGGAGGTCGGCCTGGCTCTGCTTAGGACAGGGCCCACACCTGACGCTCAGGCAGGGAGGGCCAGGCAGGTGGTCCCACACGGAACAGGGAAGCTGGAAGGCTGCTGATATGGAGTTGGGAATCAAGAGGCTCATGCTGGGGCCTTCGGGTGAGCAAGCAGGTGAGAAACCATGCCCAGGGTGATCAAGACTTGTACGTGTCACGGGAGGAGTTTGCTCCCCTGGGTGATGTTCCCCTGCTGAGCTCGCACGCTCAAGTGCAGCTGAGGAAAATGCGGAATGCTGGGCTTTTGCCAGTGATACAAAGCCTGCAAGCAGGAGCCTGGGAGACTGGGTTCCTCTATGGGAGCTTCAGATGGAAGGGTAGGGCAGGGAGACACAGCTGAAGGGGAAGGGGGATATAGAAAAGAGCATTGGGATTGGACAAACCAAGGTTCAGATGCTACCCACTGAACCTAGCACAGGGGAGGAGGGAGGAAAGGGGAGAGAGAAACACTGCGGAAGCTCTGGCTTCATTAGCTAGGAAATGGGAGTGCTGAGCTGAAAGCAGCTGCTTCCTCAGAGGGGCCAGGAACAGACGGAAACAGCAGCGGGCAGCACTTCCTGGAGCTTTTCTCGAAACTCCCTCCCCAACACCCAGCCACCTCCTCCATGGACCCTAAGGGTAACCAATCCATTCAGAGCCATTCTTCCCACGCCCACTGGCCCAAGCTTCTCTAGGTCAGGGGGCAGCAGGGGGAACCCACAGGCCCAAGCAGCACAGCAGCCAGGGTGTGCTGGCGTGTGGCCAGCCATGCAATTGGCTCTGTTCAGTCTGTGACTTGCACAGGCGCAGGCCTGCTTTGGCTTCAAGGTCCTTCCCAAATGCCTGCCGCTTCTCAGCTCTAACTCCTCCACGGTGCCCTGGAGTCCCAGTGATCATTTTCTAACGTGGGTATTGCTAGCTCCACTCCTGGAATTAAGACATCCCCACAATCCTCTTCGTCTTACTCAGTTCATGGTTTCCTTGGTTGTTTATAATGCAAAACAGAGTCTCATTCAGCGGACCAGGCTGGCCTAGAACTCACAGAGATCCACCTGCCTCTGATCCGAGTGCTGGGATTAAAGGCGTGCGCCACCATGCCTGTTTTTATTTTTTTATCATCATTAAAAAAACAAACAAACAGAAGATCCATTAAAGTATCTTTTCAAACATAATTAAAAAGTAGTGTTCCATGCTAAGGGCACCAAACTGCTAGAACCCAGTCCATCTTTGTGAAAAGCAGAATTCAATCCAGAAAAGGTGGCACAGAGGCCCATGACACCAGCACTAAGGCTGGGGCAGGGGGATCATGAGATCAAAGACCAGAACTGAAAACAATCTACCCTGCTGACATGGAATGACAGAGCACCTGAGCTCAGCCACCGGCTGGAACGGATGGGGACCTTGGGGGAGGAGGCAGTTTTCTCCACCAGCGGTCTTCAACCATCACATCCAAAGTTTGTGAGTTTGTACCCTCCCTACGGTCAGCTCCCTCCACTCCTTCAGACCACCGTCCCGAGCAGCATTCCTCTATTTGCTCACTGTGCGAGAGTAAAGCATTTACTTTTGCTAATCAATGGACAGAAAGATTCTGGAGCCCAGACAACAGGAATGAACCTCAAACTGGCCACAACTGTCGTTTGAGAAGGAAGTCATGGCTCTGATCTCTGGGGACAAGTTCAGAAGAATGTAGGAAAAGACACCCAAGGCTTCCAGGAAGGGAGGATGGCTCAAACTCCACAACAGCTGGCAGGGGGTCCCAGGGAAGGCTCACCACTGAGGTTCTACCCATCACCATCTTCATCACTAAAGGCTTTAAGTGTCTCCATGAATCAGATATGGCCTGAGGGGAATACCCTGTGTCCCCAGTGAAGGGTGATCTCAGCAAACACACCACACACAGGTGACCAGTGCAAGGAGGCCCCGGGATGACGACACTCCTAGCCACACTTCCACCCGAGTCCATTGAAGGTACCCCTCCCAAAATCCCAGACCTTTTACTGCCCCCAACAAATGAAATAATAAACACCATCTGCCCACTAGGGGCCACATACCAGAGCCTTGGCTGGAACCTAAGAGAATGGAGGAGGGCGTCTCTCTGGAGCCAGAAAGGTCCAGGGTCTGGAAATACAAACAAATGAGAAGATGGGACCATAGAACCCCAGGGAACCGTGGTGGGGCTCACCACTCCCCCCACCCAAGACACCTTAGAGGCCTCTACCTGGTGATCAGACAAGAGCCAGGGCAGATGGATGGCCACACACCTTGTGCTCTGCCTGCCAGATTCAAAAGGCCAGACAAAGCATTCGAGTGATCCCTCATTTTATCTCTACTGCCTCCGCTCCTAGAACGCTCAACTCTTCCTGAGCCTCGCTCACAGACCTGCCCAGTACCTTGCTGTGCAAAGAAGCATATCACTCAAAAATGCTACCAGTTTGTTTCTAATTTCACATTAGCCTCTTACTAGGCGACACTATGAAGTCAATACAGTTTTTACCGACCATCTAATGACTGCTTCTCTTGTAATACACAGCTAAAAGCATAAGCAATGATCAACACAACCCTTAAAATGGCCCATGTATTCAACTGTTACCACAGAGCCCACAGGAAACAAGCAGCTGTGAACTGTGGTCCAATGTCACAGCACTGACACATGTGGCCACGTAACTCTCTTGAAACAAGCAGACCTTCAGTCACATCAGCCACACTTCCAGTCCTCAATAGTGGTTTGTGGCTGGTGGCTTCCAGGCTCAGCAGGACAGATTTTGTTTCACCTCTGCGGGAGGACCCTTCTGAACTCTGAGAGACCCTACAGAGCAGCTGAAGGTCCCATCTCCACACCACCCATCTCCACACGCTTGCCTGTGGGGCACACTGGCGAGAAAGAGCCATTCCCCAGCCAGTTAACCCCAGACAGCATGGGACCACCAGGGGTGGCAGGTACAGAAAGGGTCCTTGGTTGTCGGGGCAGGGGTGTGGCCACCCTCACCGAGCTACTGTCCTTGCTCTTCTCTGCTGGCGGCTCCTTCTCTTTGGAGGCGCTGGCCGTTTCTGAAGGTGCCGACTGTGCATTGGAGGAGTTGCCCTGGGATGACTTATTTCCTGTTTCTGTGCTTGCCTCGGTATCCGCTTCCTGCTGAGGGGCAGTAGCTGGGGACCAATGAGAATGAGAGAAGTCATGAGGATGTTTAAAGCCAGGTGTGATGGTTTCAGGCCACACCTCGAGGCCCCCACAGCTCAGTCCCAAACTGACCCGTCATCAGGCTCTTTCCCTCCCAACCCTACCTAGAGATCTGGCAAGGGCCACAGTTTCCAAAAGCCAGAGCTCCAAACTCTATTTGAAAATAGACCTTTTAATATTAGGAACTCAAGCTTTAAACCATTTTGCAGAGGAGAAGGTGTTCTCTGAGTAAAGAAAACTTGAGAGGAGCCAAGACATGATTACTGAAGGAACTTCCCTCTGGCTTTCTGCTAGGCTTTGATCCACCTCAGCTCAGCTGAGGCAGAGTGAAGGAGACTAGCATCCTTGAGGGGCACAGAGCTTCCAGGTGAGATAGAAAAGCAAGGAGGGGCTAGAGACACAAAGAAGGCTGAGCTGTGTGTCAGAGACTAACTGTATCACAGAAGTAACCACACAGAGGCCTCTCCCCAGTGAGCATTACCAGGAGTGGCATGGCTACCCCAGAGCCACATTACCATAAACCCTAACTACACAACTTAAAAGTCACTGAAATGGGTAACAGGTGTCATTTCCTGCTGACAAGACTCCAGGCCCTTTGGGTCAGTGAGAGACAGAGCGAGAGAAACAATGGCTATCATGGCAGTCTCAATAACAAAGCAGTTAGTTGTCAGCCAACAAACACCCCTTCCTTAACCTAAGAACTGGGGCGGGACCCTATTTGAGGTGGTGGATCATTATCAGAGCAAAGAACAGAGATTCCCGGTGTCAGAACCACTCACATTCGGGACCAGATCACCCGGTCAGAACCTCCACAAATCTGGCGGTTGGGAGGCCTCAGACACTGCCAGGGTTTGAGATTTAACTCCATTATCAGTATCTCTTGTGGATCAGGACAATGAGCCTGGGCAAGCGTCCCCTGGTGGCTCAGCCAGGAGCCCCGACGTTACCTGACTGGGTACAGGACTTCATGTGCTCAGGCCAGTGGGCCTGCTGACAGGGGTAGTCGCAGTAACTGGTGTTCCAGCAGCAGTAGAAGATGGCCTCCTTCTTGCAGTTGGCACACCACTGTTTCTTCTTGGTCTCGTCCACCGCCTGCTGTTTCTCCAGCTCCAGCTGCTTCTTCACCTCGGCGATGAGCCGGTCCCGCTCCTGCTCCAAGCTCTGCCGCATCTCAGCCATGGTCAGCTCTGGTTGGGGAGGAGGGTACTAGCTGCATTCTCCACCCTGCAGCCCAGCAGGCTGAGCAGCCCAGCCCTGGGGTCACACAGACCCGACCTAAGCCTTGACTTGGCAACAGGCCCCACTAGCTCGGTGACACGGGGCCACTAACCCCGCTGGGAAGTTCACCACCAAGTCTGATAGCCTGTCATGCTGTCAGTGACGTGCCCAGGACGTAGGGGACAGGAGGCCCCAGTGATGTCAAGTAACCCCAAGTTGTAAGAATTCCACAAACCATTCAAACAGTTCCAAATGATACTCATTCACTCGATTGTTTTTCCTTGTCAATCAAATATGCACACAGCATCCACTGTGCAGATATGGTCCCAAGCACTTTCTACTTATCACATAAGCCTTTGTCATAGTCTCAAAGGTAAAGCTCTACCATCCTGTTTCACATAGGAGGAAACGGAGGCACGCAGATAATAAAGGCATTCAGACACAACTTTCTTACAGTCCTGTCTTGAAACACTGAATGAAACCCCACATCGGGACTCTGTGCTTAGCTGTTACAGTAACAGAAACTATCAAGCCTCACTCACTCACTCCTAGAAAATCCCAGGCCCAGGCCAAACACACATTTACAAGTGAACCTTACATTGGAAGTAAATGGTTCCTCAATTCCTCTCAAGCTCTTCCTGAACTAGAAAGACTAGCAAAGGGACCAACATAGCTCAGCTGGGAAAAGTACTTGTGGCTAAGCCCTATATCCCAAGTTCAAATCCCCAGAGCCCACAGGAAGGTGGCAGGGAAGAGAACACTCTTATCTTGAGAGGGAAAATGGGGTCTGCACCCGAGCCCAGCTTCTCCAGGCAGGAGTTCCCTTGAGGACAGGGCTCCCTGTGACCCGCTCACACCCAGGCCCAGCCTCAGAGAAGCCAGAGGCTTGCCCCACCCCGGGGCCTCACCAAGGTTGTGCTTCATCTCCGCGAGCTCCTGCTGGTGGAGCCACTGCAGCTTCTCAATCTCGATCCTCAGCCTTCGAATCTGCAGGGACGACACAGAGGAGCCTGAGAGGCCGCCACGGCAACTGCTCCCCCGTGGGCCCCGGGGCTCTGCCCAAGCCCACCACCCCATAGCTCAGGATTGGTGGGGGAGGATGTCACACTCATACAGGCTCGCACAGGGACACAACATTAGCATTTTGATTCTTAAAACACACAGCTACTGAGATGGCTGGTGAGGTTACCAGGCCTGATGACCTGAATTTGATGCTAGGGACAGACAGAAGTAGAGAATGACTCATTCCATCCCACTTATAACCCACCCCCAACACACACACACACACACACACACACACACACACACACACACACTCCCAGTGTCCCATGTGTCACTCTTGACATTCCAAATATCACATCTCTAAAGACCAAAAGGATCTTGGGGGAGGGATACATTTTCCACCACTCATTTGGAAGGAAAAAAAAAATAAGCCGAAACTCCCAGCAGCCTGGCTCTCTAGCAGAGCCATCTGCCCACCCATGGCAGTGAGGGTGCCTAGTGTCATTCTGGGTTGTCACAACCATGTGTCACTGTGACTCAGGGTATAGACAACCAGTAGCTGCTCAGCACCCTCCAACCTACCCAGGCTGCCCCCGAGATAAGCGTCACCTCTGTCACAAGCTGCAGCAGCTGGATGAACAGGTGTATGTCAAAGCAAAGGAGTTATGGCAGGGCTGGGGGCCGGGGGAGGGGCGCGGCCACCAATCCAAGGTTTCAGCTGAGACACCCGGGACAGAATGCCAACCATACCCAAAAAGCTCAAACCGAACAAAAGGGGCTGAGGACAGCTATCGCATGCCTTCTAGCCCAGCTCCCAAGAGGCAGAGGCAAGTGCACGCCTTCTAGCCCAGCTGCCATCACGTGAGCTCGGGGAGTCCAGAGTCTGCCAAAGATGGGTAGTGACTTCCTAGCTTCTTGCTCCCAATCCTCAAAAAAAAAAAAAAAAAAAAAAAACCCACAAAAAACAAAAAACAAACAAACAAACAAACAAAACCTTCATGGGGGACAGAGAGATTTCTGTTTGTCGATTGACACAGTCGGTGTAATCACAGAGGCTCACATTTATAAAAACACACAGGCACATACGTGCTTGCTGTCTTCACAGCTGAGTTCTTCAGGGCCTTGCCTAAGCCTTTACAGTCACACTGTCCTCTCTATTGCCGTCTTAAGAAAATCCTGCCTTTGTCAAAGGTAGGTTTCGGCTTAGGATTCATTCCTAGCCATCTCTGGTGGCCTCAGGAAATCCCGCTCCTGTGTGTTGTCTGATAACCTGCCCACTGCCAGCGCCACACTGTCCACACAGACACCAGCAGATGGTCACTGAGTGGCCTCGGAAGAAAGTGCAGGGAGGAGAGAGAGTGTGTGTGTGTTTTGTAAGTAAACAGATGTTTTGTAGGTAAACCACTGTGTCTTTACCCATAGGCCCATGGTGCCTCTGGCACACAATTCCTAGACAAGGGAATGGAGAGGACTACAGCACTGATCACAAATGAACCGAAGGTGTCCAGTCGCACTGTGACCTAACAGGATACGGGCAGGAGGCAGGGCCAACCTGTCCCACACTCATGGCCGGGACAGGCCAGGTGCACTGAGCCCGCTCCCCACAGCCCTGGCTCCAGCCCTGAACTTCTGGGGGGGGGGGGCGCCCAGTGGCTGCTAACCTCCGCTATTGTGCTTCCAGTGGTGTTCTTGGAAAGGTCGTTATAGATTTCCGTCATCGTCCCTTTTATGGCCTCCATCATCTGGAAAAGATAAAAATGGCTTCGGTGGATGACTTGAACGGAAAACCTCACACTGGCGAAGTCTGGGACACAGTGCCCCGCCCAGAACCTGGGTGCTTTCAGCTGTCAAGAGGTCTGACAGAGCAGGGAGGGGCTGTTCCCAGTACTCGGGAGGGCTAGTAAATGACCCACAGTGACCTAGCAGAGTCAAGCCAGCCCCTCGATGAGCCGGGAAACCTGTAGAAAACAATGTGCAGGACAAACTCCAACCCCAGGTGTGTCCTGTGGAGCCAACACAGCAGGTTTAAGAAACGGATTATTCTGTCCTTGTTGCTTTAAATTTTTTCCTTTATTTTATTAAAAAAACAAAAAAAAAAAAAAAAAAAAACCAGTTGGTAGATTTCAGCACTCAGGAGGCACAGAGAGGCAGGTGGATCTCTTGAGTTCAAGGCCAGCCTGGTCTACAGAGGAAGTTCCAGAACAGCAAGGCTACACAGAGAAACTCTGTCTCAAGAAAACAAACAAAACAACACAAATCATAGTTTCTTGGGCCTCCAGTCTCCACCTGGCTCTGACCCCTGACCTCACCCAGTTTTTAAGTTCAGCGGTGAGGCTGAAGTCCAGACATTTCACCTGTGCTAGGTAAGCATTCTACCAATTAAGCAGCATCCAAGCCCACCCAATTTTTTTTTCTTTTCCCCATCTGAAACAGGGTTTCTCTGTGTAGCCCTGGCTGGCCTGGAACTCACTCTGTAGATAATGCTAGCCTTGAAATCAGAGACCCGAGGGTCCTTCAACCATTGCGTGAGTCCCAGGGATCGAGCTCAGGTCCATGGACTTGTCCTGCCTTTACCCACTGAGCCAACTTGCTGATTCAAAAGTGCATTTTAACGAGAAGTAACTAATACAACACCCACGTCAGCAGCTACCGTGCACAGTCTGTTCGCTTTTATTTAGTGCACAGACATTCAGTGGTTTTTACCATGTTTGAAGTTACCCAGACAACAGCACATGCAACTCCAGAACATTTTCATCACACACTCACACACACACACACACACACACACACACACACACACCCTTTAGTCTTCACTGTCATTGGAGTTTCTACTGCAGAGACTAAGCACCATGACCAAAACAACTTGGGGAGAAAAGGGTTTATTTGGCTTACACTTCCACACCACTGTTCATCATCTAAGTTGGGACAGGAATGCAAACAGGGCAGGAACCTGCAGGCAGGAGCTGATGCAGAGGCCATGGAGGAGTGCTGCTTACTGGCTTGCTCCTCATGGCTTGCTCAGCCTGCTTTCTTATAGACCCAGGACAACCTGCCCAGGGATGGCTCCACCCACCCACAATGGGCTGGACCCTCCCCCAACAATCACTCATTAAGAAAATGCCCTAGAGGCTTGCCAATCAATGTGACAGGAATTTCAGTTGAGGTTTACTCTTCTTGAGTGACTTCAGCTGTGTCAAGTTGACTTCACACCAGCCAGTACAATCCCTAACAGCCCCATTAACCCCCCTTCACCCGGGTCCCTGTGAACCACCTATGCACTTTGTGATTTTGTGTGCTCTGGACCTGGTGTAACAATGTCAAGCATTCCACACCTGGGCCTTAGGGACTAGGGTCAAGGCTTCTTTGAATCGACAGCATGTACCAAACAGTGCGCCTTGCCTTTTCCGCGTCCATCATGTGGCTTCTCGGTTCCACGAAGCAGCCACGCTCAGACAGGTAGCAATTAATGCATTTGTAACGTCCCTTCTGCCTCCTACCTGATGGCTGGCCACTCCCCAACCATGGCAGCAAGACTAGAGGAAAGGAGGTAAGCGCCATGGGTCCTCTCCCGTGCTTCCAGGTGAGATGCCCCCGGAGCATCTATTCCCAGCAACAACTCTTTCCATCTCTCTCAGAAGATCCTTCTCCCCAGGAAAAACCAGGACAACAGCACCCATGCGTGGGGTGCACATCAACAGAGCGAGAAAACCAGGGTTGAAAGCTGGCTGGCCCAGCGCAACCAAGCATTAGGAGATGGCTCAGAGGTTAAGAGCACTGGTTGCTCTTCCAGAGGGCCTGGTTCCGTTCTGAACATCCGAACAGTGGCACAGAACCACTGTCCACTCAAATTATAAGAGGCCTAACTCCTTTTGGCTCCTGAAAGAAAGGAGCACAAAAGTGGTACGCTGAACCCTGACCCTAACCCTGTCCAACCCTAACCCTGAAACTCTGGCTAACCCTAACTCTGACCCGGACTCTGTCTAACATTGACCCTGTACGCAGGCAATATACCCATATGTATAAAAAATAAATTAAAGAAAAAATTACTCCCCACCCTTCTCACTTGTGCAGTCTATAGCTTGAACTGCTTACTCACTGATTAGTAATCACTCGTTTCCTTACTAGTAAAAAAACCAAATTGTTCCTGCTCAAACAGTAACTTCCTAAATAGGAAAATACTTCTCATTAGCTATTAAACTATTGGCAGCAATGAGCCTGACAAGCAGGCAGCTGGCTAATGGGCACTCAGCTGGCAGTGATGGACTCAGCACCTATCACCCAGGCATTATTGCCATGCCTGTGGGTGGGCCAACTGCCAAACAGCAGAGGATCCAGAGCCGTGGGGGTCACTATCACATCTCTATGGACACATGCAGGCCACTGCGGACGTCTCCACAACACCAAGGAGAGCTGTAAGTTTTATTCTTTCAACCACGGCCATACAAGCATTTGGTCGATTAAGAGAGAAGAGGAAAAGTGTGCCAGGTTCAAACACTTAGCTGCTCTGGGCAAGAGATCACATCCAAAGACCTTCTTAATCTCTGTGATCTGGCTGGGATATAGGCACACCTTTAATCCCAGGAGGCAGAGGCAAGCAGATTTCTGAGTTCAAGGTCAGCATGGTACAGAGCAAGTGTCATGTAAAGAAAAGCTTAGGTCCAGGCATGGTGGTGCATGACTTTAATCCCAGCCCTCCGGAGACAGAGGCAGGCGGATCTCTGAGTTCTAGTAAGTTTGGTTGAGTCAGTGAGTTGGGAGGCAGTGCAGTGGATTTGAGTTCGTGGCAGTCCAGTTCATGGAATTCGGAGGCAGTTTTTACAGAGTTTTATAGAGAAAGGCTGAAGACAAAACAAGCTAGATACAGGTGAAAATCTGAGAAGCCAAAAGATTAAAACAGATTGCTAGTTAGTATGAGGCCAAACAGGGCAATTCAGAGGCTGAGAGGGAAGCCAGATAGAATCAGTCATCTTAGAGAGGAGTTTGAGCCAGAACAGCTGAGCTGAACCAGTCAGCCAGAGCTCAGAAAAAGAAAGGGTGAGCTTATTCAGCAGTAAGCCTCACAGGCTGAAAACATTCTAGGCCTAGGTTAGCAGGAGAGAGTAAGCTTTCGAGACAGTGCCATCAGTCAAATAAAAGCTATATATAGTGGGCCATCCTGCCAGCCGGGCGGCCAGCAGGGACTGAGTCCTGGAGAGCGGATGACTTATGGAGGAGGCCCAGTCCTTCTGGGTTCCTGGCGTCTCGCCTTGCTGGTGTCAAAAGGAAGCCTCTCGGGTCAGGACTCCCTTTCCCCGCAAGACGACCCTCAGTCAGCTATTCACAGGACAGTGACCCCACTCTAGTACGTTCACATCTGTCCTGAAGGAGCCGCTGGACATCGGGTGATGCAGTGGGGATCTCAAACCCAGTCCTCATGCAGTTAAGACTCGCCTGTTGTCCATGGTGGGGCAGTGTCCCCTCTTCAGGGAGGAGAGGAGCAGGCACTTACAGGGTTTCTGAAAGTTACAGGGGGCGCAGGGCCCCCAGGTTGTATAAACAGGAACAGAAACTGGGGAGCACTCTTCTACAGTTCCCCCGCCTGCAAGTGGAGCATCAGGACTCCAGGGAGGCAACTCTCTTGTTCCTACCATTGGTTGTCTTTGTTTCTTTCTTTTTGGTTTTGGTTTTTGATGCTGCTGCTAGCTGCCTGAATCACTCCCGCTCCTAAATCTAACCCTTAAATACTCATGGGTCCAACAAGCGAGGGCTTTCTCTGGTCTGTTGTTGGTGCCTTTTTGTGGAGTAAACAGACATTCGTTCACAGGTCCAAGAGAAATCAAGCGGACACCAGTCTATACTTTTCTATTAAGAACTAGCCTGCTGGGCAGTGGTGGGGCACGCCTTTAATCCCAAGCGCTCAGGAGGCAGAGGCAGGTGGGTCTCTGTGCCTGCCTGGTCTACAGAGCAAGTTCCAGGACAGCATAGAGGCACACACCTGCAATCCAAGACACTTAGGAATCCTTCAAGGCCAGCCCAGACTACAGAGGAAGACCCTATCTCAAAATAAAACAGAATAGTGCTGGGAATAGAGTGATATAGCATCTTCCAAACCCTCAGATTAGCCATTGGTAGCACATGAAAATAATAATAATGATAGATAGATAGATAGATAGATAGATAGATAGATAGATAGATAGATAGATAGAT
>NW_026596234.1:12141678-12175115 GCF_907164565.1 Psammomys obesus | reverse complement strand
GATAGATAGATAGATAGATAGATAGATAGATAGATAGATAGATAGATGGATGAATGGAACTAACTGAAGACACCCAAATGCAAGACTGACTGTGGAGACCCTCTGTAAAGCCAGCAACTTAGCCTTCTCACAAACTACCATGGTGCCAATGATCCCATCACAGCCACGGTACCACCCACTCACTTTGCTGGTGTACTTGGCAATGTCTGCAGCCACATCCGCTGAGGCAGTGGCGATGGGCAGGTCGGCATTGATCGCAGACGCCAGGGTACTTGCAGAGCCCGAACTGCTGACCAGGGCTGCCGGCTGTGTGCTGGTCACCAGCGTGATAGTGGACGTCGATGGGCTCTGGGTGACTTCCTTCTGCTGGACAGCTAAGAAAGCAAAGGATCTGGTCAGCCCACCTATGCGGGAAGGCAAGGCCCAGCACGAAGCTGGGGCAAGGGAGGGAACTCTTCACACAGCCCTGGCCAGCTGTGAGTACCGGTGTCAGTCTCCCCTTGACCAAGCTCCAGCCAGGCAACTCTGAGCTCTCTTTTTGACTAGGTCCCAACCTTGACTGCAAAGACTTGAGCAAATACAAACATCTCTAAGAGTTCAAGGCTATGCACGGTTGAGGTGACTTAACCTGGCCTTGAAGAAAGAACCAGGCCACCAAAAGAACTTACAGGTGGACGCAGCCAACACCTAATGATGTGAGACCACTGTCTCTCCAT
Organism: Psammomys obesus; assembly: GCF_907164565.1. Taxonomy (NCBI): domain Eukaryota; kingdom Metazoa; phylum Chordata; class Mammalia; order Rodentia; family Muridae; genus Psammomys; species Psammomys obesus. The sequence goes on along the minus strand of NW_026596234.1, from coordinate 12,174,399 downwards.
GTCTGACCAGTCATTGGCAAACCCAGACAATGTTCCACACAGGCTCTCATTACAATGTTTAATTTTCCTGTCTCAGGGCCGCCCCCTTCTCCCTCTGAAATGCCAGCCAGCCCTGCACCAGTCACACTGGACTCCTTTCTCAGACCGGGCTGTACCAGTGTTCCATCAATTAAAATCACTTCCTACCGATTCCACTGGAGGGAATAATAGTCCATCACTCATTAAAATCTCAGTCCTTGACATTTTTGGGTTTTGCAGTGTTGGGAACTGAACCCAGGTCTTTGTTCATGCTGGGCACGCACTCTAAGCCCGAACATAACCATGGCCCAACAACTTTAAAAGTCCAACAGCACAGTACTCATTAAAACAAACATCGATCACTTTAATCGGTGGCAAAACGGGACTGCACTCATTAAAGTCAGCACGTGCCCCTGTGGCTAGGAGTGTGACATGCAAAGAATGATTAAAACCAATGTTTAGGCATTTTAATGAACAGGTGGTACAGGAACTCTTTGCTGATCACAGTCTGACCCAACCAGCCACAAAGCGTGCGATGGAGTGCTGCCGCTCGAAATCTGTCTCAGATCCTGTGGGTGCAGCAGTGTATCACTGATTAAAACTGGCCCTGACCAGTTGAAATAAGCTTTGCAATCTGACTACCTGGACTCTGAGGACCCCACTACCACCAGCTCTAGGCACTGAACCTGCAGGGACAGCCATGTTGCCCTAATCCCAGCTCCACGCCACTAGCTTCTATGCCCAGCATCAACCCAGCTCATTCTTGCCCTGCCCGGTTCCCCAGGCCTTCTCCACCCACCAGGCCTCACAGTCAGCTATGTGACGGTCCCTCACTGGGGTGAGCTCCAATGGAGAGAGCACAGGGAAAAGGAAGGGCTGGGTCTAGAGGAAGCTCCTTTGCCCCAAGGAACCAGGCCCAGAATCTGGCTCCTGTTACTGCCCAGATCCACACTTGGGCAGAGCTCTCAGCTGCAGGACAAGGACAGGCCTCCAGCGCTGAGCTTATCATGCAGCTTACATATCCCATGGTTCTTAGTGGCTGGCTCATCTTCAGCATGGAACTGAGCAAGCATTGGCTGGTTACTAAGGGAAACTTCAGCTCAACCAACCCCTCACAATCTAGACTTTTTCCCCAAAAGATGCCTAGAAGAACACTCACACTCATGAGACATATTACACAAAGATAAATTCATTGCAGCATAGCTTACTGTGGAGAAAAAAAAAAAAAGACAACAACTGAAAGCATTCTAAATACCCACCAGCAGGGGAATGCTTTAAATAAATTAGGGAATACTATGCAGCAGTCCAAAAGAATAAAACACAGACAGACCTCTAAAACATGCTGATGGATGGGAGGGAAGAAAAAAAAAATTCGAGAATGGTACCATTTTTGCTTTAAAAAAAAAAAAAAAAAAGGAAAGGAAAAAAAAGGTAATATTTTTATGGTATAATATATGGTATAAAAACCAATGTATACACATGCACTGGGAAAGGCTTTACAACTACTTATGATTGTCACAGAGGGTGGACAATGACGGGGACAGTGAATGGGCCCACACTTAGCATTCCACATACATAGTCTATCTCCTTCGAAAGGAGGAAACATGTATCATTTACAGAACAAAACAATAATATCTTCAATAAAAATAAAAAATATAAAATCAAGTGACTAGTAAAAGAGCAAGCCAGCTTTTGAAAATGGCGCCCTATAGGATGATGGGGAAGGCCTGCAATGACCGTGACACACACAGGAATCCCAGGGTGAAAAATTAAATGGGGATGGCTTTCTCCTGTTAATGTGGCAAAAAGGGGAGTGGTCGCCACAGGGAACAGCAGGGGCTCGGTACCTTTCACAGCCTGTCTGGTCTGATATCTCGTCCCCTGGGAAGAATGAGGTGGCTGTTGCTGCGGCTGCTGCTGCTGCTGCTGCTGCTGTTGCTGCTGCTGGCGCTGTATCTTCTGCATGTGCCACTTTTGGGAGGACGTTTGAAACTTACTTGGTGCGTTCCACACGACCCGCTGCACGGCCGGGACAGTCTCCTTCGGTAAGAGCGGCCTCTGCTTCTTCACCGGGCTCCCTGTGACAGTGGTGGCCGGAGCTGTGACCGTAACGGTAGACATCGTGCTGGTAGTGGCGGCCGCGGTGACCCCAGCTGCGGGTGTTTGGGTGGCTGAGCGGGTGAGCACCGGCGTCTCTGGGGGAGACTGGTTGCCTGCTGAGGCGGACGGTGGCGGTTTACCTATAGCTACGGCCAGGCAGCATGGAAACAAGCAGAAACTGGATTGGACTCCTGAGCAGGGACTTATCAAACCCCACCAGCCAGTTCTGGGTCAAACCTAGTAGAGGCAGATGCTGAAGCAATTCAAAGTGTCCCTAGAGCCCCAAGGACAAGCACGGCAGGTGCAGCAGCCCAGAGTGAGCTCACGCTTACATCCCACACCAGGACATGGCAAGCCCTCTGGGGGAAGAAGAGAGGGCAAGAGAAGAGAGGGCAAGAGCCTCCTGCTGACCCGCCTTAACTAGTGGCTCAAGCTATTGAGGACAGCCCAACAGCAGCCCTTCCAAAGAGGGGGGAAGCCTTGGGCTAGAAAATGAACAAGGCGGGGACCCCAAGACTAGATGGTACCGATTGTCAATGATGTACATCACAACACCATATCTACTTTCACCCGGGACAAAGTCACTGGGAGGGGCTGCCTAGACATTTCACAAAGGAATTCAGCCCCGGGCCTGAGGACCTTCCCCCAACACATTCAGCTGGGACTTCCTGCCCTTCAGACAGCCCAGTCTGGGCTTGAGTTCTAGATGTTTCTGCAACAACCCTTGGTGGACAGCACAGAATACCAGATTTCCTATCATGTACTGGTCAAGTACTCTGAGCCCCTCCACACACCACTTACAATCATTTTTTTTTTTTTTCAAGTCAGGGTTTCCCTGTGTAGCCCTGGCACTTGCTCTGTAGTCCAGGCTGGCCTCAAACTCAGAGATCTACCTGCCTCTGCCACTGTGCTGGGATTAAGGTTGTGAACCACTAATGCCTGTCAAGTTTTAAGTGGATTTGTTTTTTAAAGAGTTGTCTTAAAAGCATTATGTCAGAGTCTGGGGATGTAGCTCAGAGCGAGAGGCACTAACCATTCGTGCTTACCCAGGCTTAACAACACTAAACTGGGGATGGGGGTGGGACCTGGCAATGGGATGGGGAAGCCAGCACAGTAAGAAGTTAGTGGAGAAGCTGCTGGAAAATGGGTCAGAGCCAGGGCACATGGTAGTGGCTACAGAGAGGTTCCAGCTTGCACTCCACCCCACCCAGGGTGCTCAGATACCAAACAAGGGCACAAGGAAGCTTTGCCATCATAGACCACACTCCCTGGCATTTCATGAGGACGAAACTCGTCCTTTTACATTCAGATCACCCAGAAGAATACATGGTTATTCCAGATAGGAACTTGAGCAAGCTTTGGGTTACAGGAAGCCAAGGGGAATAGAAGAGAAGAGCCGCTATCTCCTCTTGAAGCACTAGTTTCCCGTCTGGTGAGCACCCTGCTGCTATGGGGACCAGAGTTCAGTCAAGGGGCATGGAGACGGGGCTGGCTGGCCCTCTTGGCTGGCCTGACAGACAGCAGACACAGCCCCTGTCTGCCCTGGGTAGAAGCAACTCCAAACTTGGCCATTGTAGCACAGCAGCTGGACGGGTGTGGCGCCTAGCAAGGGTTCTAACCTGAAGTGGCAGCTGTGGTGGCTTGTGTCACTGACGGTGACACGAGTCATTATCACTGCTGGGTAGCCAGCCTGGTTCACTTTTGAGGCCTCAAAAAGATCAGTTCCTCTCTCCTGACTGGCTTTCTGAGGTGTGCCTACTTAGGGTGATCTTTTTCCCCAATGAAAACTGCAGCAGAGACAAATGCTCTGTCAGAGATTCCTCGGGGTATGGCTTGTGGTTAGCAAGAATGTAGACATTTCTTCAATGGGACAAATTCCAGAAATTTCTTTAAGGATTTCTTCAATGGGCGTTTAGGGTGGGGTGGTTACAAAGCTCTGGGAAATTCAACTGTCCTACGGAATATAACCAATCACTCTAAAGAATTGCAGATTGTCCACTAGCCCCATTAAATTAATGAGCCAGAGGTCAGAGCTTGCAAGTTTAAGAACAGCCCTTCAAGGATGGAAATGTCCACAGTGATGGGAGTCAGGGTGTAAAAGCTGTGTCTACATCAGTACTCTGAGCTGAAAGATGGCTGCACTACACAGTGCCCTTCACTTCGGACTGACCAGAGGAAACATGGCTGTAGAGATGCTAAGGGCGCTAACCCAAAGGGAGGATCCACCCACCAACCCGGGGGCTCTGGTCTTACTGAGATTTAAGTTTTGCCTCCAGCCTCGGAAACCTGTTCTGATTGTGTTTTGTTCTAGAATCTTCTACCACGTACTCAGGCTTTTGCTGGATCTGCAGGCATTTCCTTCAGACATCAAGACCAGGAATAGCTCTGTAGAATGGTTTTGACTTCTTAAAACTATGAGATCTGTTAAGGAACCACACTTCCCTTTTTGCTTTCACTGCCAGGAAGCTCACAACCAAAATGGAAACCCTTGCTCATGCCCTGCCCCACAACTGAGGCAGCACGTTTTGTTTGGTCTGTGAGACAGGGTGTAATGTAGCCTAGGCTGGCACTGAAGTCTTTATTCTCCCACTTCTGCCAAGGGCTGGGATTAGAAGTTTGAGAGACCATGTCTACCTTAGTACAATTTTGTACATAAAACCTTTCCCCTAAGCCAGGGCAGAAGGCATGTTTCAGGGCTGGCAAAACGACTCGGAGGGTAAAGAAACGTGTCACCAAGTATCCTGGCCTGTGTTTGATCCTGAAAGAATAGCAGATTCTAATGTCACAAGGTTACGCCTACTGAGCATGCTCTCTGCAGGCATGTGCTCTACCTCCACTCCACACCTGAGACCGATTTCTGAGGCCTTCAACAGGCGTAAGAGACAGCTCTAGCGTGCTGTTTCTCCACCTCTTCCCCACACCACATCCCCTTTTTCTGCCACAGAAACCCGTCTTTACTAAGAACTGAGATGGCAGACTGCCCAGGTGGGCACTGGAAAAAAGGTTCTCGAAGCACAGCCAGGACCTGCTTTTAGCTACTGGGCTACAGGAATTTGGGGGTTGGGGACACAGATTCACACCTCACTCCTGCATTACAATGAGAAAGTAGCCCCTTTCAGAAACAAGGCTCAGTCAAAACCCAAGCCTGGCTGTCCCTCACCAAATACTTTGATCTCGAGTGCTGTTGGATGTTACCGGAATCTTCTGACCACCCACCTGCCCGGCCAAAAATTTGTTGTGACTGTCAGCCACTCCTCACTCATCCCTTCCGGGGAGGTCTCCAGCATGCCCACTGCAGCGGGTGCTGGCTTCACAGTAAGCAGCGAGCCTAAAGAGATTCAGGCAGTGGTCCTTAGCCTTGTAGGTTAAGCCTGGTGGTTCCCACCAGGGGGACGATGTGGTTGATGGGCAGATGCTCCTGCCATCTAGTGGCTAGAGGCCAGAGTTGCACCTAGACCGCCTCCAGGGCAAGGGGCAAAGAATTACAGAGAATCCAGGTCTCAGGTACTCAATGCACACAGAACAGACCATCACAGGAATCTCCTCCATTTTTTCAATGCCCCAAGAAGCCCTGGGTCACCCTGATACCACAACTAATGGATTCCTCCCCTAGTAAGAAAATGACAGTATCTTTCTTCTAAGAGAGCCCTTGACCCGAGGCCCACCCAAACGTCTGAATAGTAAAAGGCACTTTGCTAGGGGTTGAAGGAGGTGCTCAGTTGGTAGTGTGCTTGCCTAGTTATAAGGCCATGGATTCAGTCACCAGCACTTTTAAATCCGGACTGGTGGTGAGCTCCTGTAATCCTGTCACGTGGGAGGTGGAGGCAGAGGGACGAAAAGCTCAAGGTCATCCTTGCCTATACATAGTTCAAGGCCAAACAGAACTGTAATACAAAACCTTAAGCAAGCAGGCCTAAGGCTAAAGTGGCCTTCACAGGAAGCAGGCGCATGTGCCTGTGGGACCTATTTTCTGGTTGGCTATGTTGCGGATCAGGCAGGACCATGTTCAGATCATGGCCAACTGTACCAACCAGGCCTGAGTCACTCTCTGTCATGCTGGGCTTCAAAATCACATGAACTCAAGGAACAATAAATAGCTCAGTGGTAGGGTGCCTGCCTACCACACACAGGGCCTGGGTGTGATGCTCGCTCACCAAGGCCAACCACAAGTCAACCCCTGGGGGCTGGGGGCTGTGTCCATGTCCGTGACTTACCATCCTGCTTAGGTGATGGCACCTTGGCCTCCTTCTTGTTTTTTCGACCCTCCCGCCCAGAAGGATCCTCTCCTAAGTCTATGACAAGTTCGCTCTCTGAGTCAGAGTCCAAGCCCAGATGCACTGTGGGAGAATCTGTCTCATCCTTTCCCTTCAGCTTGTCCTTCGTGAGATGAGGTGATGGCTTTGCTTTCTCGACAAAGTCCTTCTCAGGCTCGGGGCTGGCCTTGTCCTTGGCAGGTACAGGGTCTGCCTTCTCACTGGGTGGTGAGTTACTCTTCACTTCCTCTTTGACCTCCACCGGGTTTGTGGGTTTGGGCTTTTTTTTGCCGGCTGCAGCGTCTTTGTCTACCCGACTCCCCTCTTTGTCCTCAGGGTCCTCCGGCTCATTCTTGGGCTTCTGTTCCTCATCGCTGACATACTCACTGTCGCTGCTTTCTGACTTTTCGGAGTCCTCTGAATCGCTGTGCTCGACAGCCGTGTAAACATCCTCTGAGATCTCATTTATGCCTAAGGTCAAAAAGGAAAGAGCCATAGCTCAGCCACACAAGAAAGTTGGAGGACGAGACACACACACACACCATCTCGGTGGGGACAGCAGGGAAGGGGGTTTGGGGGTGATCAAGATCCAAAGAAAGCAGAGGATCTACAGACTGACAGGTTTATGAGCGCTAAACCTAGTGTGGGGACGGGAGACTGTTGAAATAGAGGCCCAGAGAAAAACTGGGAACCAAAAGAGAAGCCTGGGCTCCTGACTCCACACCCCCCCTTCCAAGTATGAAGAGGCAGGCTTCCGCCTGTGTGGAGAACCTGAAAGCCAGCACAGACACAGGGGGCACTGGCCTGCCCTGCGCTCACCTGCCCTCACGCTTCCCAGCTGGGCAGTGCTGCCGGCTTACCCGTGTGCATGGGTCTTTTTGCCCCCTTTTTTTTTTTTTTTTTTTTACAATTCTCCTCTGCCCAACTCACAAATGAAGAATTTCCACATAAGAAACAAAGAGGAGGCTTCTATTCAAAGAACAGAGGAGCCAGCCTCTTCTGAAGACCCTGGTCCACAGCCATCTCCGAGAATGGGACCCACAGCGCAGGCAGGCAGGGGACGCACCTAGTTGTGCTTTGCAACTCTCTATGGTCTTGTCCAGGTTGAGCTGGAACCGGCTTCGAATCTGCCGCTTGGGAGAGATGAGAGGGACGGCAGCGGCGGACTGCTGCTGGACCGACTCGCTCAGCTCCTTCAGGTCCATCTCGGCTTTGCTTCGATCTGGAAGACAGCACCACAGTCAGACCAGGCTCTCAAGCACAGGAGAAGCACCACCACCCCTCACAGCCCAGGCGGGCAGGCCTTTGCGCATGTTTTCATCATCAGGCCACAACTGCATCCAGCTGCCCGGAGACTAGGAAGGTGCCAGGACACACGGGGCAGGCTTACCTTACCCCACAGAACTGACTTGACTATAGAAAATGTGCCCGTGGTAACATTTGTGGGGCTCAGCTGCATTTAAAAAAAAAAAAGGCTGCCGATAATCTACCCAATCTCAACCAACAGGAGGGAAACACCTGCCTGGCCTGAGTAGGGGGCCAGCTTCCCTCTAGCAAGAGGCATGGCACCCCCCAGAGGACCCCCTGAGCATGAGTCCCTGAGGCATACAAATAAGAGGCTTTGTCCTAGTCCATCCTGGTTGAGGCTTGAACAACAAAGACAGGAATCAGGGGCTATGCCCTTTCTAGCTTGAGTGTCAGCACCCAGGACAGGCCGGGAGAGACAGTGGAGGCCTCTCCTGTGGTACTGGCCTCGGCAGAAAAGTCTTCTCAGGTGAGGGCCAAAGTTCCTCAGCCCGACACTCGGATCTCGAGTTCCTTGGCTACCTCGGCCAAGGGCTGGCTGTTCGACCAGCCAGGCAAGATTTCTAAGAACCAGTGAGTTCACTGTTTGAATTGTTTCCCACCTCTCTCCTCAATGGCAAAAACTACAAAGACGAGAAGATGCAGAACGAAGGGCAGATTTGTAGGTGAGACTAGACTAAATGTCCTTCAGTTGGCCTGCTCCCCTCAGCATCCCCCCCAAACTAAGCAGCTGATCCCAGATGTGATCCCAGCCTCCTATCAGCGATGGAATCAGCACTTCTAAGCCCATTCCCTCTGGATCTGAACTCCTCCCTGCCACCACAGGCTCAGGGCCTCCACTGCTGTCCCCGGGAGTGGACAGGAAGAGCTGCTCCTCTTTGGTTTTGACCCGAGCCATATCCCTTCCCATAGCACAGCATTCTCCAACATTGCACAGCCCCCCAAAGCCCCTGCCGACCCACAAATACACAGCGAGAAAGCACCAAACAGCTCCCGAACTCACTCATCACCGAAATGATGGCCCTCCTGTGAGAAGATCCCACCCAACACACACACACACACACACACACACACACACACACACACACACACACGCCCCTCTAGATTCCTGAAGGAAGGAAGGGACGTTCAAAGCAAATAGAGACACTGCCCTTGTAACTCAAGACAGTGTTCCCACTGTTGTGTGTGTGTACCTATATTCTCGTGAGCGTCTAGGATCAGCTGGAATAGTCTGTGCAGGATCCAGAAGGGAGAAAGGCCCACCTTCGGGGCTCTTCTTTTCTGGACCTAGCACCCACCCTTATGGCCTCCTCTACGTGTGTTCTGTGGGCACACTCAGGCATGTTTCCCGAGACTATCAGAGGTGGAGAGAGAACGTTTATTTAGGTCTTCCAGAAACCGAAATGGAAAACTACTTTCCTTCACCCACCTTTGTGCCCAAGCATCTGAAACATCACCTCAGCTGGCCTGGAGGGGGCTGGGCACTCAGGGCCACTGAAGTTGGGAACAGAGTAGCAGACCAGGAAACACAGTTTGCCCTAACTGCTGTGAGTGCACCTCAAGGGAAGGGAGACAGACCCGGCCTGACGAGCTGGTTGTGCACACGTGTAAGGGCACGTGTTGTGAGTAGACGCTCGTTAGCTTTACCAGTAGGTCAGGTGGATTCACGGCAGCTCACAGCCAGCCTGACACACAGTGCAAAAGGGGCAGCCTAGACTACAGCGTGCGCCTATGTCTTACAGACTGAACTCTGTAATACTGTAATCCAAAGTACCCATTTTACAAAATGAGGCTTCCCTGGCCAATGAACTATTATTACTATTTTATCCCATAAGAACAAACTGCCCAAGTGCCTGAGAACTGGGATCAGGTCTAAGAACAGGCTTTTGGGGACTTAAGCCAAACATAATAACCTATCATGGAGTGCTGGCTGGATTGTGACTCTCCTCTCCTTGGTGGGAGAAAGGAGCAGCAGCTCTTCCTCGTCACAGGGTGTCACCCCTGCCCCTCTATACCGGGACAGGCTCCAGCTCCCCTCTGGTTGCCAGCATTTTGAACGTTTCAGCTGACAAAGACAGCTCCAGCTATAATTGGAAAGCAGAAAGGAAAAATAGCCATACTGGAGAAAGGCACGCTCCTCCGCTTCTGCAAGGGAGCACAAAGCGGAGCAGCAGCTTCACAGGGCAACTTGGCAACGCTCTCCAAATGTCAGGCCCCTGAGGCCACTGGCCCTCCCTTCCACTTATAGAGTTCACTCCTTCCATGAAGACACATGGGCACAGTGTCTTCACTGCAGCTGTTTCCAGTCCTGAAATGGTACAACAACGCCATGCACACAAGTAAGCATGAAGGCTCCAGATTCCCCAACTGATGAGACTGGATAAACATGGCTGCTGAAACACAACAGGGGAAAATTCCTGGCATCGAAAGACAAACCCTTCCAGGAAAAAAAACCCAGAGGTATAGCCAGGGAGCCTTGGTGTGAGGGGAAAGCGACAGGATGGAATGTGAGGACAGGTGTTCCTGAGGTCATCCCTGAGGTCCTCTACATCAGCACTGATGACCAAGGTTAAGTCATAGTGTTAGGGCATGCTGTCCTCTCTAGCCAGGGACACCCAGATCCTTGAGGAAAGCAGGTGACTGTCACCTAATGGAAAGGGAAGGAGAGGGAGGTGCAGAACAACAGCAATGCTCTTCCCAAGGCTATTGGCGTCATCACCAGAGGACAAGGACACACACACGGGCACTGTCAAGTGTGCCAACTTGATGGGCTGCCCTTCCCCAAGGACAGAAGGACAAACAGGAGTCTGGAAGCAGAAGGGCCAAAGGCTCAAGGCCTGCCTTGAGCATATAGTGAGTTCCAGGTCAGTTTGAGGTACATGACAACCTGTCTCAAAAACAGGAGAGAAAAAGGCCCAGTCGTGAAAGGCATATGCTACCAAACCTAACAACTGACCCACTTGCTGGCCCTGGGACGTGGAAGGAGAGAGCAACTCTGCCAGCTGTCCTTTGACCTCCACACGCCCACACACAAGAAATGTGTGTGTGTATGAGAGAGGAAGAAAGAGGGAGCCAGGGGCCTTTAATCCTAGCACTCAAGAGACAAAGACAGGCAGAGCTCTGAGTTTAAGGCCAACCAAGGCTACATAGTAAGACACTGCCTGAGAGAGAGAGGAGGAGGAGGAGGAAAGACACAGAGAGAAATTAAATATGGCACTCCAAATTTATAGCCAAACCCTCTAAAACCCAGGCAACCACGGGCTGCCTCACATTTCTCTAATTCGGCTTTTTTCCATGTGCTGTTTTAAATAAAACCCTGCTTTCTTGGATATCTCTCACCATCAGTCACCAGCACCCTGGATTACGTCACATGGCAGGCAACCCATGCAGAATCGCTGAGCATTCCCCTCTGCCCATCAACCTTCCCACCCCCACACAGTATTCTCCTGCGTCCCCAGCAGAGCATTCTTCTGTGAGACTGAAGTTCCATCCCAGGAACCCACCCAGGTACCCAATGCTCTCACCCCCGTTGACTGAGATGGGACAGGTACCCTAGAAAAAATGATGGCGGAAGAGAGGACAGAAATCCTGGCTTCCCTAGGGCTACCCCTGAGCCACCCACTGGCTGCACCCACGACTCAAGCCAAGCTTCAAAGACCCACGGTTCCCCCAAGAATGCCCTGGGCTCCCTGGCTCACGGGAGCTATTCTCGCCAGGCATGAGAACATGCCATGGCAGAGACAAAATGTCACCATAGGAATGCCTCAGCTTGGTGCCTCTGTTAAGAGTGCGAAGGTGGGAGGAGGCCCCGAAAAAGGAAACCACATTTTCTACAACAGCGAATGTCCCCGAGACAGCAAGTGAGAAACCAGCTGGTGATTCCCGATGGAATCCTAATGGGGACCCTGACTATCCAACTCCAGCCAGGCTGCAGAGACAAGTGTTGCAGACGGAAGAGGCGAGGGAGTGACAGGGACCGAACCTGGTGGCCTCAAGTCCTGTCACCCTGGAAACCTCGAGCCACCTGCTCTCTGTACCACCATCTGCAACAGCACTGCAAGTGACATGGACCTGCACACAGCCCCCTCTCCCCCAAGAAACATCCTGTCCCCAGGTCTCCAGGATATCCCAAATTCTTGGAGTTGCTTCCTCAGGCTCCTCCGTGTCCTCCTGGCCCCTGCTCTTCCTTTAACTGATTGCTACCTGCTCCAGTGGCTCAGGGCCCTTACTCCTTCTGAACACTTCAATCCCAGCTCTCAACTTCCTGATCTATTCATTGGACCTGGGTCTTGCCATATAGGCACTGGACACTTAGCTGCATCTCCAGTCTTCAAACACAAGGTGGCAGCATTCAATTACTCAGGGAAATATGGAAACTACAGGCCCTTGTCAGTCAACCTTAAAGATCCCAGAAATTCTAGCCTTTTGCCCCTTGCTCCCTGGGAGGCAGGCCACCCTGGGCTGCATAGAAAATTAACTGCAAACTAGAACTTCCTGGGTAAGTACCTCTTCTCCCCGCCACCCCCCCCCCCACACACACACCCCATAGCAACTGGAACCAGGCCTGGTAGTACATGCCTACAACGACACTTAAGAGGAAAAGACAGGAGGATCCTGAGATCCAGGGCCTGAGCTACAAGGCAAGTTCAGTGGAACTTGGAATGGCTGCAGGGATAGCTCAACAGTTAAGGGCACTGGCTACACTTACCAGTGACGGGGACTGGTTCTCAGCAGTTACATGTTGGCTTACAGCCATCTGTAACTCCAGTTCCAGAGGACCTGATGGCCTTCTGGCCTCCACAGGCACTGGGCAACAGGCACATGGTACACAGATACACACACACACACACACACACACACACACACACACACACACACACAAGTAGCACACTCCTTAATTAAATAGAGCCTGTATCAGAAGAGCCCCCCAAAACAGTAAGACTCATGAAACTTGCTTCAGCCACTTGTATTTGCTGTGGGGGGAGGGGACTGGTTTACTAGGATCACTTGTAAAGACTGGCCCAAGATAATGCATGGCAAAGCACCTTTGCATGCCAACAAGCCTCAAGAAAGCCCCTCATCTCACTCCTTCCTCCAGATCAGCCCTCACCTCCATCCACCAAGGCTTTTACATTTTCTATACAGAGAAAGAGAAAAAAAAAGCGAGTTCAAAGTCCAAGAACCACTCATGAAAGGGCACAGTGCAGAAACAGCTACAGCTGCCACAGCTCACACACACACACACACACACACACACACACACACACACACTTTTGAAAAGGCCACTGACCCAGGTTCAGGTTCAGGATGCTCCCGGTGGTGGTGGAGGTCTTGTCCGTTTTCGTCATGATGGGTGTCGGTGCTTGTGGAGAGAAAGGCTTCGGGCTGCCGGACAGACTCCCTGCTTGCCCCGTCTTTGTAGAGGCTGGGGAAGCTGAAAAAGCATGTCATGGTTAGAGGCTGGCTTTAAAAAAAAAAAAAAAAAATCGGTAAACCGGTGAGACTCCCAGGTTTGGGGTTGAGGACAGGAGAGAAGGGACACAGGGTTCCTTATTCTGCACATGCGGCCCAGTGTCCTGGATGGGTAAGAAGAGTGGCGTGAGCTGCCAGCTGTCACCAAATGAGGGCAGCCGGGCTGGGAGTCTATTAAACCGCTCTAAGACAAATGGCTAGGCTGCCACTGAAATTGCCTTGACCCACTCATGGTTACGTGTAAATATCAAACAATGACCAGAGCAAACCCCTCTTGTGCCAGATGCACAGATCAGGAGCAAGCTTTCGTGGCATGGCAGCCATTGGTGGGAGTCTGAGGGTGGGGGGCCTCCCACAGCCTGCATGTCTTCTAAGCAGCCTCGGGGGAGGTCTGCCCTGGGCCTTCGTATCTCAGGATGCATCAAAGCAAGCAAGGCACCAGATGGAAGGCGAAAGGGAGAGGTCGGGAAATTCTCTTCTTCCTCCTCAGTGATGTTAAAACTCTTACAAGAAGGACAGGCCATGCTCCCAATTACCTTCACTGGCCAAACAGGGAAAACAAAGACCAAAGCTTTTAGAGGGGCCAAGAGCTTCCCAAGATCCCACCCAGTAGGTACCCTCACATATTACTTTACACATTTTTGGCATTTCCTGAGTCCTGACAAGACAACACCTGGCCAATTGGCCTGAGGCAAGGAGATGCTGTGGTGATCTGGTCCTGACAGGAAGTCATGAATGGCCAAAGAGGGTAGGAAGCGAGGGACCATAAAAATGCAGGCCTGCTGTGGTGTCTCTGCAATCCCAGCAGTGAGGAAGCAGATGAAGGAAGATCAGTTCAAAGTCAGCCTCAGCTACATGGTTGTAAGCCAGCAAGCCCTGCGCCGTGAGACCACCGGCTAAGGTAGAAAGCTTCTGCGTTTGGCTGGGTAGGTATGACTCCAGTTCTGCATGTCTGTGTGTGTGTGTGTGTGTGTGTGTGTGTGTGTGTGTGTGTGTGTGTATGTGTGAGTCCAGGTGCCCATGAGCCTTAGATCCTCAGAGCTGAAGGAACATGAGTGTTGGGAACCAAACTTCGGTCTCCAGCCCTGCAGTCTGATTTTTAGCATAAGGGAGAAGACTCAAAACTACACAGAGATCTGGACTCAACCAGAGGTGGACACTTAGGGTTCAAGCCCCGGGGCCACTTTAGGCAAGGTGATTGTGTCTGCTGCTCCCTTGCAGAGAGGTTCAGGGGCAGCCTGACACAGGGATGGCAAAAGCACCTACACCTATCAGGGTCTAGTGAGGACTGAGCCTAAGCAGTCAATGGCATCACGAGCACTGAGCACCCAGGAAGTGCGTAGTCGGCACTTGCTCTCAGTGTCTCGGACTCCCTACTTCCCTACTAGCTCTTTCTCCATGGAAACCAGTGGTCCTCATCCAGTTCTGCCCTGGCACCATCGCCAGCACATGCTGGGCAACACACGCAGGTAATTCTAGTAGCCATGACCAGGCTCATGGGCTGTAGCTGGTATCTAGGGCCACAGGACCCAGACATTACTAAAGAGCCCACAAAGGACAGAAAAATCCCCACAGTGAAGAATTACTGCCTGGAGAGGTGGCTTGGCGGTTAAGAACGCTTGCTATTCTCACAGAGGGACCCAGGTTCGAGTCCCAGCACCCACGTGGCAGACCACAGCCATTTTCAATTCTAGTTCCAGGGGAGCGGACACTCCTCTGGCCTCGGCAGGCACTTCCCGTACAGGCACAGACAAGCATGCAGGCAAGCACCTCTTTTGTTTGCTTGAGAGAGGGTTTCTCTGTGCAGCCCTGGCTGTCCTGGAACTTGCTCTGCAGACCAGGCTGGCCTCGAACTCACAGAGATCTGCCTGCCTCCGCCTTCCGAGTGCTGGGATTACAGGCGTGCACCACCGCTTCTTGGTTCACATAAAATTTTAAAACATCCCATCTGGACCTCTAGTTCAGGGAGGGCTAGGGGGGGCCTGACACCCTCTTCTGGCTCCCATGGGCCATGCATACATGTCACGTTCTTACACGCTTACATACTTCCAGCAAGATATCCATATGCATAACAACTTTTTAAACAAATAAAGAATCAACATCTGGCCTCAAATGTTGCTCCTGAGCAAATGTGGAAATCCTTTCCCTCCTGTGGAAATGGCGCTGGAACAGCATTAGACACACGCCCGCTGTCCCTTGGCCAGTGCTCAACAAACATTAAAAATCATCTGAGAGTGAAGTTTTACAAATATTAAATTAAATCCATTTTACCACAGGGATTAGCTGGCTGCCTGACCCAGTAACCAGGCAGGCAGCCTTTCCTCCCCTATGGGCTGTTGCTGGGGTAATCACTGTTAAAACTTCCACACTCCTGAAACAAACAGACGCCAGAGGACTTGTCACCTGAAGAAAGGAGGCGAACCGAGCCCTGCGCACATGAGCACGCATGTTTGTGGGGGGAGGGCATGTGGGTGCATTTGTTTGCGAGGTGCGGTGACCACAGCTGGATGTCGCTTCTGAGGATACCCTCCCCAGGACAGGCTGGGCTAGCTGGTGAGAGCCCGGGGACCGCCTGTCTCCCTCTCAGCACTGGAATGATGAGCACACACCAACCCGCCCTGATCTCTTACAGGGGTTCCAGGCAACAAATCAGGCTCACAAGAGAAGCTCTTTTATTGAGACATCGGCCCCAGATGAGGCATTTTTTTAAGCAAAACTGCTACTACGAGGATGTTTTAAATAATTCATTCACCGCTGCTTGTCATAGCTGGGGAAAAAAAGTGCAGAGAACACACTGCCCCCTGAGGATTAAAGACTGAGGCTTCTCTAGCTACGTATTCACTAAGTAAACAAGGAGGTCTAATGGGCTCTGCTTGGGCCTTCAGGGATGTGATGAGGAGGCTTGAGCAACAGGAAGGCGAACACACAGGGGTGCCAGCGGGCACAGACAGCAATGGAGCGCACCAGGCAAGTTTAAATAAATAAAAAGTATAAGGGTGGGCCAGCTATGTGGCTCAGTGAGTAGAAGTGCTTGCCACCAGGCCTTAGGATCTGAGTGCCTGTCCATTTCTGGGATCCACATGATGGAAGAAGACTGGTTCTTATAGGTTGTCCCAGGGCTGCCCCACATGTGCCATGGCCAATTCATGCAATTCATGCATGCACACACCAATTAACACATGAAAGTATAGAGGAAAAGATTTAGGTCAGATGTGGTGGCACACATCTCAGCAGCCTGGTGGCTCAAGAGATGGCTCGGCCATTAAGAGCACTTCCTGCTCCTGCAGAAGTCCGGGGTCTGGTTCCCAGAGCCCACACGGTAGCTCACAGTCATCTCTAACTCCAGTTCCAGGGCATTTGATGCCCTACTCTGGCCCCTGCAGGCAAAACACTCAGACATGGAAAAAGAAACATAAATAAATCTTTAATTTTTTTTTTTTTTCCAGCCAGCCTGCCCTTTATAGTGAGTTTCAGGATGGTGAGGGCTACAGAGTAAGACCCCCAAAGCTGTCTCCAGAAAAGGAAAAGAAGGAAAAAAAAAAAAAAAAAGAAAAGAAAAGAAAAAATCAAATGCAGATAGCCCGGAGGACTCCACTCCAGCTGTGATGGAAAACACGGGTACGGTCAGTGTCTTCTAATATGGATTTCTGTGTATGACTGTCACGGTGCTTACTACAGCAGAAGCAAGCCGGGGGACACGGACACATACAGTGACCCAGAACATAAAGGCCAGATAGCCAGCATTTAATATGTGTGGGGGGAGGAGGGGGTATTTGAGGCTTCCCCTGCTGTAGCAGCACTCTGCTCACACTGTCCCACCAGCTGACAAGAAGCGCCATGCCGCTCTAGTTCAAGATCTGGGGAGACCTTCAGATCGTCCGCCTCTCATGAATTCTGAGCAGCCCTTCCTTAAGGAACCACAAACCAGCAATGCCAGCATGCACCTCCAATCAAAAGCAGCCGGCAAGATGGCGAAGCTGGTAACGGCACCTGCCCCGGCAAGCCTCATGACCTGAGTTTAATTCCTGGGACCTACGTGATGGTGAGAACTGACGCCAGGAAGATGTCCCCTGACCTCCACACACAAATATGCTAAATGTGAATGCCATCTGGGGAGGCATGACACACCAGTGCACATGCACGCGCAGAGCAGGTCACGGTGAGACAGATACTCTGCTTTGCCTTGATCCTATCACCTGTCAATCACACTCCACCCGCTTCAGGACTGAGTTAGTGCCTGAGGTTCAGCCTAACAGCGTGCCATGTCTCCTCAGGACAGCTGGCTGTGGGACGGAGGGTTAATAGTGACTTAGCATTCGTCCTGGACAGCCATTTTATGACAACTATTGATTTCACAATAAAACGGCATCTGTGAGAAGACTTTCCCTTCTCTCCTTCAGCAACCGCACGGTGGGAGGCTGAGAGCAAAGCACCATTATCTCAGATGGGTTATCAGGCCCAGGGCGGTGCCATATTACATATTAACATTCCCGCTGGGTGTCCGGGGAAACAGTTAGCAAATGCTAATGGCCGTTGAGGCCTGGCTGGCCAACTGGCCCATAGGAGGAGGAGAGGGCTGCGTGGTTCGGCAGTGGGATCTGGGGCTGTGACAGCTACAGGGTCCTTGCCAGGCAGAGGGCTGCTCAGAAAGCTGGATCTGCTTCTAAGGGTGACAGACATGGGACGCACTACTGAGTCTACTATAAAGCAGGAAAACCACGTAAGCAGTTTTCAGAATCCAGAGAGCCCCTCATGCTATAACACAACATGCATTATACTGTATAGATATGTATTAGACATGGGAATGTGTAAGAATTTATAGGACACACACACACACACCCGCCTTTTGGTGACCGGTTGTCCGTAAACCCCCAGAGATCTGCCTACCTTGGTCTTTCTAAACTTTATAGCACATGAAACTTCTCTGACATTTTGGATGGACCCCAGCCTGTATAATCTGTGACTCTGGGGGTGCCTAAATGAATAGGTTCATCTTTTTCTCCGGCACTAGCTTCTAGCTTCTGCCATCACTTCTAACAGCAGAGGGAGGGAGGGGTAGTGAGAGGGAGCAGTAGGCCAGGGCCTGGCTGTGAGGATTTGCCACATGAAGGGCTGAGCTGTGTCTATAGCGAGAGCTATATGTAGATCTATAGGGCCCAGGCTGGTCCCTGTCCCTGTGTGGCCTGATATTTAAGAATAGTATATAACATTAGGGTTGGGGCACAAAACATTCAATAGTTCTTTTGTCTGTTTGTTTCTTCCCCCTGTATATGAGTGTTTTGCTTGCATTTACGTTTGTGTACTATGTGCATGCCTGGTGCCCAGAAAGGTCAGAAAAGAACACCAGGCCCCCTAGAGTTGGAGTTACAGATGGTTGTGAGCCAGGTGGGTGATGAGAGTCGAATCTGACTCCTCTGCAAGAGCAGCCAGTGCTCTTGACCGCTGAGCCATCTCTCCAGCCCGGCTCAATAGTCCTTAAAGCGTGCACTTAGAAGGAATTCAAGCTTCATTACCCACCAACCAACACCAACTAGGTTTTATTGAAACTCAGCTATCAATGTCCACAGCTGCAGCCATGACCGAAGCGTAGAAGCAACCCCAAAGTGTCTACTGTGGGCCCCACAGAGTGAGGGATGCAGTTCTGATGCCGGGCACGGTGGCCTAAGCCCTCAATCTGAGCACTCAGGGTGGCAGAGGCAAGAGGATCGCTGTAAGTTCGAGGCCAGCCTGGTCTACAAAGCAAGTCTAAGACAGCCAAGGCTACACAGAGAAGCCCTGTCTTGAAAAACAACTAAAACAAAAACCAAAAATTCTGAATGCCACCCCTCTTCTTTCTTTCTTTTTATATATTTTTGAAACAAGATTTCATGTAGTCAAGGCTGCCCCTGACCTCCTGATCTTCCTGCCTCTGCACCCCAAATGTTGGGGCCACCCCACAAGCATGTGCTGTCACACCCAGCTTCACTTTGTCTCATATGGCCTAGCAAATGTTTCCAGCATGATGGGGTGAGTGGGTTGTGTATTTTTAGGATAGGGACTTGGAAGTCTAAGGTCTCACCTTTAAAAAAAAAAAAAAAATCCCTCAATGAATAAGGAATTTTGCCACAATGCTTGATGCCACATATACCACCCAAGGGAAGACAGACACTAAATTAAGCACGACAGGCATCCTTATACTCCTATAAAACTCTACTTTCTTGAAATGCAGAACAAGAGAGCAAAGGGAAGCTTGCATACGAACACACTTTATTTTATGATGGACTGACTTCAAGCCAGTTTTTTAAAGGGCAGCTACGGTGGGGCTGTCATCCCAGAACTGGGAGGCAGAAGGATCAGGAATCCAAGGCCAGCTTGGGCTATCTATCTCAGAAAAATAAGATAAAATTCATAAATACTAAAAGTGCAGCTCTATTTCGTTTGTGAAAGAAGAGTTCTACTCAAAGCAGCCCTTTATTGTATCTCTTCTCACACCCACGCAGACAGCAGATTAGACATGACCAGGAAACAGTAATTCCATGGCCAGCACTGTTCCGGGTACTGATCTTGTCTTATTGTGGGTCCTGACTCACTCTGTCCCCCAGAGGAGGCTACACAGAGCCAGTTATGGTCACCATGATAAAGGTGGGGACGTTAAACACACTGCCGAAAGCCACATTAGCTGAGTGCAAAGCCTGGAATTAGAGGCCAGTGTCATCCCTGAGCTTCCAACTACAATGGAATGAGAAAAAAGCCAAGAGGCCCTGACTTTTCCCTTGAGCCCTGCAGGGCCTGGGACCATCTCTACCCACTTCTAGGAATGGCTGCAGCCGGCCTTTGGGAATACCTCCCTCATCTCTGAGGTCTACTTACTCAATTTACCTAGTCCATCACAGTGACCCGTGACGGCCATGATGCCTGCCTGCCTGCCTGTCTGCACCCACGGGGGAGGCATCCAAGGACACCCAGAGTACTTCAAACAGCCTCCTACCCCATTCTCCCAACTGGGGCTGACCTGTGCTCTTATCAAGGAAGTCCATGGACTCCTCACTCGCGCTGAAGTGGCTGGATGGGGCCTTCTTCTCGGGGTCCTGCTCCACGTCAGAGCCCGTGTGCACAGAAGAGTTGGTACTGGTTGGGGAGCGCGGCATATCAGACAGGGAGATCCTGCGGCCGGCGCCCCCACTCAGAAGGGGCTTGCTCAGGAGGATCTTGGGGGACGCTGTCATGTCAAAATTGAGCTTCACCTTCTCATGTTTGTCTGTCTTGGCAGTGCCGGCGCTGGGGTTGCTGGGATCCAGCAGCATTTGGTACTGGCTATTAGGGGTGTAGGGCGTCCTGAATGGGGAGTAGTTAAAAACCCCAAACTTCCTCCGTATGTTCTCCACATAAACTTCCATCTCTTGCATGGCGCTGTTGAAGATACTTTTAGTCTTTTTCACAGAAAAGGGGATTTCTTTAGACATGAGGTAGCAATTATTGATTGGAACCCAGGCTCTAGGAGGGCAAAAGAGAGAGACTCTGAGTCAGCTTCAGTCATTCCCAAAGTTGTTTTTTTTTTTCCCCCTCAATGCAAAAAAGAAAAAAAAAATTTGTCCTGGTGGGCGCTTGCCAAAATTCTTAAATGTGGGTTCTCCTCTTAAAGAACTTGTTTTGAATAGTTAATGAATGATCCACTTCACAGAGGTATTAAAGATGGAGCAAATGAACAACAAAACTTAGGCAGGGTGTGAAAGGGCTCCACACACTTAGCCATCTTAATCTGCCAGAAACACAATGGAGGCCTTCAAGATGGCACAGCAGGTGAAGGAGCTGCTGCCAAGCCTGGTGACCTGCTCAAAGCTCGCCAGGAGAGCCACCTCCCTCAAGGTGTGCCTTGGCCTCCACACGCGCTCTGTGGCACTCACATGCACACACACAAAAATGAATAAAGAAATGAGTGTTAAAAAAAAAAAAACAGAAATAAATAAAAATGACAATCCCTTCAGTTTTTGTTTTTTGCTGTTTCAGAGCAAGAAAAACAGTCAAGAGTCTTCCACAACACATCCGGATCTCGATGCGCATGGACAGGGACTTTCTTTTGATCGAAGTCCCAAATGGTACTATTCTTTGCAAGATCACATTCCTAGAAGGAGGTGTACATTTCAGTTTTATTAGACACAGAACCTCACTATGTCGTCCAGGTTGGCCTGCAACTCAGCAGCCTCCTGCCTCGACTGCCTTAGTGCCTTGCCACAGTTGGCATCACGTGATAAAAGAAACTCGGGGCAAACTCTTAATAATAAGTAGCATTTGGCTTTCGGGTGGATTCGCTCCACCTGCTACTTAAGGGAAAGTCCCATCCTCTTCCATCCACCCCCACACACCCCAGGACTTTACGCAGAGACACCCCCGCAACACAGCAAAACCAAACGCAGCCGTGGTACTTTTCCAGACCAGCAACCCCCACGACTACAGTTAGGCCTGAGAACACCACAACCACCACTCCCATAGAGAAGGGGCACCAGAACGTCTTAATTGTGAACTCCCAACTCCACAACCTCAACCTAGTTTGTGATTTTTCCTTGGAGACCTTTAAGGGTTCCTGGACCTCAAACTTCAGCCTGGCATAAAGCCGTGGGATGTGGTGGGGGCAGGGGGAGGGAGGAGTCTTGCCCAGCTATATCCAAAGCGCCCACATAGGACTCTGGGCCCAGCCCTTCCTGGCTGTTGAAGAGAGGCAGTGTGGTTCCTTCTCTTATACCTCGTCAGCAGCTGCCACTGAATTCCTACATCTGAAGAGGAAACAACACAGGAGAGGCAAAGTTCAGCACAAAGCCTGACTGCAAGTGAGAACATACACATACAGCTGATCTGGGGGGTGCTAGAAGTGAGCGTCCCATGTGTGCTAGGGACACCTTTCTGCTGGGCCCTGAAAGCCTTCATGTGCAGGCATGTGGACTGTAGACTGAGCAGAAACCAAATAGCTGCAGGGAGAGTCAGGGCTCTGGGCTAGGTGAGGCAGAGGCCAGTCACTAGGGGCCCCAGCTCCAGACATTTCCTATCAAGGAAAACACTAAGAAAGCAAACCCAACAGCCCTGAGCAGGAGCTTCCAGGCTAAGGGTCCCAGGCCCAAGGCCCTTATCCCAGTCTAGGCTGGTCTAGATTCATAGTCATAACTGTCTTGGCCTCCAGCTTCCCATGTGCCTTAAGAGGCCTACACAAAAATAAGCTCTTTTTCCTTGTAAGGAAATGAGCTTTTCCTCCACTCAGAAAACCTCAGAGAGAGCCGGATGGCCTTGGGTTCCCTGAGTGACCCTGGGCAAGGCCTCAGTTTTCTCATCAGTTAGACTGAAATGAAGGCAGTTCCTTCAAAGGGTGACAAAGTGCCAGGTGCTTGGGCACAGAGAGTGTCTTTAGCCCCAGGCCCTTAGGAGGCTGAGGTGGAAGGAACTGGTAGTTCAAGGCTAGCCTGGCTACTCGCTGAAACGTTGCTCGATTACACAGTAGGCACATGATGGCTAACAGGAATTTTTCTTAAGCCTTGCAGTCATTTTTTTAGGTAATGGTACATATATCTATGACCAAGCAAACAATTCTTTAAAGAGATAAAAAAAAACACATGGAGGAAGCCTGGAGACAATCCCATGTTCAGGCTGATCAGCTTGAGGGTGGGGGGTGAGTTCTGGGATGTTTCTTAACCTGACATAGCAAACTGTCACATGTCTATTCTTTTGCTTTGATGCCTCCACGTGCAGTGAACATCCTAAGAACAGACAACTATGACACTTGTGGGTCACTGTGTCACAGTTTCTGCACATCACAAAGCAGCCTGTGGATGAGCCTTCCTGGGTTGACTTTAAGACTCTGGGTCAGGTGTGGTGGTGCACACCTTTGATCCCAGTGCAAGGTATGTGGGGGGTGGGGGTGGGGGGAGGCCAGATCTCTAAGAGTTTGAGGCCAGCCTGGTCTACACAGGGAGCTACAAAACAGCCAAAGGTATACAGAGAGACAAAACAACAAAACAAGCAAAAACACCTGTCACAGCCAGGGCCATAAATAAATAAATGAATAGATAAATAAATAAATCCCTGTCTGGGGAGAGAGAGGTGTTCACCCAGAACCAAGAATTCCCCTGGGGAGAAGGTGCACATCAGCACCCAGTGACAGAAGCACCCTGTCCCTCCAGAGTAAGTGTAAGTGCATGGAACTGTGGGGTGTTCACACATCCACATTGGGGTCACCTTGCCAAAAGTAAACCCACCGGGTTAGCAAGGGCCCTCTCAGAGGAAACAGAAAACACTGATGGTGCTGAGAAGGGTCAGGGATCTTGCAAGAGACTAGAAATACACTGTACATCTAAGACAACAGCCTAAGCACAGAGTACAAGCAATGCTTACGGGGCCTGCATGTCCCCCAAAGCCACCCTCAACGGCAGGCTGGCAGGGTGATCAGAGTAAAAAGAGCAGATAGATCCACAAGCTCCTGGCTCCGGGTCCATTTCGTAAGTGGGGACATTTGCTGTGCCACACAGTAACGTGCCCCCAAGTGGGTAAATCCACGGGGCTGCCTCTCAGAAGAACCTTAACCCAGGAAGAGGGTGAGCATCTCAAGTAAGGAGAGCCAGCCGACAGCTCCTCCTGCTACTGAATGAGACAGCAGCACCCAGTTCAATCCCCTTAATTACAGCACAGCCCTTCGATGGCCTCTGCCTCTCTGGCTGGGTCCACCGGTGTGTGCATACCAAGCACTCCCTGCAGAGAGGAGACGGGGAGGCTAGCAGCTCACTTGGACAAGTGTCTGCCTGCTCACTGTGGCACTGCGGCAGAGGAAACAGCCTGAGGAAGCACATTCCTTTAAATGAAGGAATGCTGCCATTCGGGATGGGTTCCACCAGAACAGGAAGGGGAAGGGCGGGGAGAGCGCTCCCTCGGTAGAGAGCTTGCCTAGCACTAGGAAGCCTGGGTTCAATCCCAAAACAACACACAATCAGGTGTCAAGGTGTGTCCCTGGAATTCCAGCACTCAGAATGTGGAGGAAGGAAGACCAGGAGTTCCGAGGCTCCTTCTAATGTAAAAGTTGAGACTAGCCTGGGCTACAGGAGTCCCTGCCAAAAAGAGGTTTGGGGGAAGAGGAGTGTGATGCTCCCTGGCAGGGCCAATGCCACCACAAGGAAACTGCCACCTGTTCTCCTGACAAAGGAGCTGCTGGAATTTCTATAAAAAACTGAATCTCTCTAAAATCGAGGGTTTTTTTCTTTTATTTATAAGTCAAGTGAAATTTGAGAGAGAGCTCTATCTTCAGATGCTGGTATCACTTAAATATATATATATTTTTTTTCTCCCCAGACGTTCACAGATCTCAGATTGGTGGGTGGGTCAGGCTCTGAAGGAGTCTTTGCTTCCTTTAATGATAAGGTAACTTGTGAAAGGAAGCATGTTAAGCCATGTCTCTGACTATCTGGTGTTCATAAGCAGGCGAGGCGCCCAGGCAAAGGGAGCAGGGTTGGCTGGAGTGACTCCATAACTCCATTCAGCATGTGCAGGAAGGGAAGGGGAGGGTGGGGTGGAGGGTTCGGCTGTCAAAACATCCTCCACCACCACCACCCCCTTCTCGAAGTCATTTCCCATTTTAGAAACAGAGGAAGGGGAATTCGGGGAACTACTCCATCTAACGCTGGGAGGATCATTTAGTGGCAATCTGGGAAACTACCTCCAGTCCCTGAAAGCATTACTTTTAGAAGCAATTTACACAGAGGTTTAATTTACTCCAGAAAACAAAATAAATAAATAAATAAGTAACTATACATCAAACGGCCATGTAGCTCATTCCACTGCCAGATCCATCAGCAGAACCAGAGGCAAGATTCTTTCCTAACACGCCTAAAGCAACCGAATGAGGCCCTCCCCTCCGAGAGCTTTGCAAACACACGATCATGGGTGGTTATGACAGTAAGTAAACCGATGGCCACGGTGACCACTGATAAAAGGCAGAACTCGCTTTTAAAGGCAGCAGACAGCAGATCCTCGACCACCTTTCACATATGATGTGATGCGATTACCCAAAGTTCCACGCCAGAGCCTGTTTTTAAACTCCCACCTGTCATGTTGTCC
This sequence comes from Psammomys obesus, assembly GCF_907164565.1. Classification (NCBI taxonomy): domain Eukaryota; kingdom Metazoa; phylum Chordata; class Mammalia; order Rodentia; family Muridae; genus Psammomys; species Psammomys obesus. The sequence goes on along the minus strand of NW_026596234.1, from coordinate 12,149,182 downwards.
AAAGAAACGGGCATCAACCTGCCCATCTTTGTCCCTCAGAGCTTTCGCAGGCCAGAATGGAAACCCTTTCAGTTTTGCCCAGACCAAAGGGTGCGGATTGCTCTAGAAGAAGAACAAAATGCAGGGTTGGCATTATATTTGGCAGCGAGACACACATTAAAGTCTGAAAGGACACCTGAGTGCGGGGAGACAGGAAGGAGCACGGCTTGTCAACTTGACACAATAAAATAGAGTCATCTGGGAAGAGGGACCCTCAAAGTCAGAGAGGGCCTTCAGCAGACTGGAGTACAGACAAATCTGCGGGACATTTCCTTAAATGATGACTGTTGTGGAGGATCCAAGCCAATGGGGGATTAGGGGGAGAGAGTGCTGCCCCTCAGTGGGCAGTCCTGGGGTGGGTAACAAAGCAGGCTGAACCATGAGGAATAGGCCATGGAGCAGCTCTCCTCCTCTGCTTCAGGTCCTGCCATGACTTCCCTGAATGATGGACTATAAACTAGAACACAAAGCAAAAAACCCTTTCCCTCAAAGCTGCTTTTGGCCATGGTGTTTGCCACAGTACATTAGAAGGCAAAATGGGACATGCACGAAAAGAGGGCAGCTGCAAGCAGGGCCCTCACGCAAGGTGTTCCCAGGCAGGTGTGCAGCCTGGACAGAGCTGGGCGGGGTTTAAAGCTGAAAGAGCACAAAGAACCGGGCTGGGGCCCCCATCCTGCTCATCACCAGGACCACGAAGAAGAAAACCCACCTCTTTTAGGCACCACAGAAACAGTCACCACCCGATGCGTGCTACACAGGTACTTATGTCCAGAGGCAAGAAGAGGCCTGAGCCATGTTTTAATGGTTGCTTGTCCAGTCTTATCCTCTCGAACCCTCCACCCTGCCTCCACACTGCCTCTACCCCACATGCACATAACTATAAAATTCACAGTGGTTCTCAACCTATGTGTCTCAACTTGCCTAAGACCATCACAAAACACAAGAAATTTACATTATGATTCACAACAGTTAGCAAAATTACAGTTGTGACACAGCAACAAAATAACCTTACGGCTGGATGTCACCACAGCCACAGCGTGAGGAACCATATTAAAGGGTCACAGCATTGGGAAGGTTGAGAACCACTGCTTAAACCATACTGGATTTGATCAAGGCCCAACACTGTAGGGGAAAAGAGTCCGTGAGGGTGACTTTGCCCTTCCATAAACTAATAGCCTCTCTAGAGAGACTGAGACAGTCCTCCAGGGATGTATGTCCAAAGGTCATAAAACAGGAACCAACCAGATTTTAAAAGGACACAGCAAACTACAAGCATGACACACCCTGACCCACATCCCACTTGCCACACGTCTCTTCTGGGGATGCTTAACTCTGGAACAAGACAGTTCAGCCCAAGAGGTTTACCCAAACCCGGCTGGTTCCTCTCTGCCCTGACTTTTTCAGAACAACATATATAATCAAAACTTCACAGTCTCATCTCGTAAATCCCTATGGACAGCCATTTTGGTACAGCCACTGAAGACACCAGAGTCCCAGATCGGAACCAGAGGAATCCAGAATCCAGACCAAACTTACACAGGGCTCACAGAACCAGTTGTCTCGTTTTTGGCAAGCAGCAAGATAACATTCTGGACATACTTCAATTTCATTCATCTGCAAAGCAAAACATACATTAGAGCAGGGGAGGAGGCGCTCCTGTCTGGCAGCCTTAGTAAATCCCCAATACTTTTATTTTTAAGATTTGCTTATTTATTTGAGATTTGCACCAGAAGAGGGAATCAGATTCCATTACAAGATGGTCGTGAGCCTCCAAGCAGTTGCTGGGAACTGAACTCAGGACCTTTGGAAAAGCAAGCCCATGCTCTTAATCGCTAAAGCCATCACTCCAGCCCAATCCCTGATCGGTTTAAGTGTTTATACTTTTATCTGAAGTTCAGATTTTCCTCTTCTGTATTAGGAGGCAAGGAAAGAGCTACAGAATCTTGCCAGGCTGGCCTCAAAGTGATCAAGAGATCCTCCTGCCTCAGCCTCCCAAGTGCTGAGACTATAGGTTCACAGTAGGTACAGACACAGTTTGCTTAACAATTTTCTTTTCTTTCACGTGTGTGTGTGTGTGTGTGTGTGTGTGTGTGTGTGTGTGTATGTGTCAGAGTCAGAGGAGAACAACAGTGTTTTCTGAAGTCACCCTCCACCTTAGTGAGGCAGGACCTGTCTCTGAACCTGGCACTCACCAATTTAGCTAAACAGCAAGGCCTGGGAATCCTCCCGGGTCTGCCTGCCCAGCAGCCTGGGAGTAGAGTTTAAGGAATACAGTTTAAGGTGGTGCATTCGGATAGATGGACAGCACAGATTAGAAACGATGGCCTCAACTTAACATTAGACTCTACAACTTGCTCATCCAGAGGCTTCAGAAAAGCCGCTCAGGCCTCCAGGCCTGACCTCTTCATCGGTATCGGGCATGATGAACCACACAGAATCGACACAGCAGTGAACGGCAGACTTAGCATGCACAGATGCCCTGTGGCATCTGCGGTCATACCACCTTGAACACAACCTGTCTATGTCTTCCATGGCTGGGCACATTTTTTTTTTTTACTCCTCACAAGTAGGACAAGGTCAGACTGCTGTCATCTCATTTTAAAGTACTGAGGAAAAGGATGAAGTCCTAAAAATTCAAATAACCTACCTGCCCGAGAGTTCACTGTGCCAGAAAGATGGGACAGGGATTTGAACCCGGGCAGCAGATCTCCAAAAAACATTGTATGCGTCTCCTCAACACACTTAGCAGCTATTACCTTCCCAATACTGGCAGTCTTGTGTGGCTCAGAGTTTTGTTAAAGGCACTTGCTGCTCTTGCAGACAACCTGGGTTCTGTTCCCAGCAGCCACCCCAGGAACCCCGAATCCACGTGTAACTCCAGTTCTAGAATTGCCCTCTGGCCCCTTCAAGAGCATAATGCACATAAATACAGAGGCACCCACATACACATAAATGAAAATAAATAAATAAGCAAGCGAACACATAAATAAATCTATCTTTTTAAAGGATCAGCACTTCCCAGGCTGTAAGAACACACACTACCATGTGGTTCCACCACAGCTTGGTAGCCACACTGCCACAGCTATTCTGGAAAGCAGTCAGAAGAGAGCCACCAACTAGCAGAGATGTCCAATCTCTTGACATCAGGACACGCTGCTATCTAGGAATTTCATGCTTGAGAACCACAAAATCAAACTGGAAAAGAGGAGACAAAAACGAAAAACGAGAACAAAACAAAACAAAAACTACTGCTACGACTAGGCAATGTAGCAGGAGTGGTGGCACAGTGGCATTCACCTTTACTCCTGGCACTCCAGAGGCAGAGGCTAGCCTGATCTACACAGCAAGATTAAGGCCAGCCTGGTCTACATAATGAGACTATTTTCAATCGATCAATAAGTGGAGGAAGAGAAAGAGACATTCTTTGTAAGCCTGTCCCCCTTAAGTCAAAAAGGGATGAAAGGGAATGACTTCATGGATTGATTCAACTGCAACTGTGGAGGTCAAGGTTAAAACTGACAAACTGACAACCAGGAAAACTCAGGTTCTTCTGCACCTGGCCCCAAGTTCAGACTAAAAATCACTCCCACCTTCACTGCTGAACTAAAGGACTCTTATAACATCCGGGTCCCCTCTTTCCTGCTTTCATGTGCTTGAAGAGACAAGATACTGTGTACAGTGATGGCAAAAGTCCTGCTTGGCACCCACTGGGCCGCCCGTGCCTCTAGGAGCCACTCACAGGAGAGCTCCGAATACGTACCTCATGCTCACAGATTTTGATGACGACTTTTGCTATTTGCGTCAACTTGTGATTTCCTAAGAAAATAAGAAAAAGAGATTATTTCAAAGGCAGACAGCAGGCCGCCAGTCTCGGGTTCATGCTTGCTTTAGCAGTTTAACCTGCCACTCCCCCCATCCCCCCAAGATTCACCATGTAAGGGCTAAAATGCCCTGGACCAAGCCTGGCCATCACCTTGCAGCTGAGTAGTTGGTTTGGAATTTCCCAGAGATGAAGTACTTCAAGTACTCCAGGGCTATAAATAGCAGAAAGGAGCCTTACTTAACCCTGTAATCCCAGAACACAATACAGGAAGGAAATGGAGTGCCTGGTGCCTCCACCAGAAGAGAACAGGTGAGACAGGTCTCGTTTACTTAATGACTACCTGGCCCTACCGTAACTCTTAGCTAATGAGTTGAGCATTTGGCCCCAAGCTAATGCCATGCCTTTCTCCTCTGCACTAAAGCAGAGGTCAAGATGGCCAAAGGGCTACGCTCTCTGGTCCTGATAATAGTTTCAGAAACTGTAAATTTGCTGGGCTGAGGAGAAGGCTCCTTCAGTGAATGACTGCCTCAAAAGGGTAAGGATTCAATGGCCAGTCATTCTAGCCTAACTGGTCAGCTCCGAGCCTGAGACACTGTCTCAAAAGACAAACAGAAACCAGGACGGATGGCTTCTGAGGTGGAAACCTGGGGCTGACCCCCCCCACCCGCACACACACACACACCAGAGATGCATACCCACCCCAACACGCACCCACAGGAGTATGTAATCCCTCACACCTATGCCGGATGCATAGCTATGGCAACTGAATAAGCAGCAATGCACAGGAACCTGTACTGGCAGCCTCCGCAGACCTGTGCGAGCCTGTCCTCCATCTACCCCACACCGCAGGCCTCCCTGGCCGGAGCAGGTGCTTATGTTCCCCGACCTGAGCCAAAGCTCATTTGTATGCTCTGACAATCAGAGCTCAGTATCAGGTGTATGCGAAGTTCACTCTCCAAGTGTTCCGAGACAAGAGTCCCTCACTGAACCTGCAGCACACGGATCCTAGAGTTCTGGAGCGTTCCCTGCCTCTGTCTCCCCAGTGCTGGGGTGATAGACTCGTGGCTTTTACACGGGCACTGGAAATGGCAACTCAGATTTTCCCGGCCATCGACTCCTGATATTATATTTAAGACTCTCTTAGAGTGTGTGTATGGGGGAAAGGAAGGTACATATGAAGGCAGACAGCCGCAGAGGATAGAAGAGTTGGCTCCCTTGGAGCCAGGAGTTACAGGCAGTATCAAAGTGTGTATTGCCTGGAGGAGCAGCGGTACTGTTGCTGCACAGCCGTCTCCCCAGCCCAACAAACCTGAGTTTTAACAAAGGGCAGGAGACTGTGCCACGATGGAGGCATGCTCTCTTCCCCGGGAATGTCCAAGTTACTCACCCCCATTATAAATAATGCAGTTGTGCAGGATCCACTTGGCGTCAGCCAAGAAGGCTTCTGTGCAACCGTACATCTTCTTTTTTGCATTCTGGGAGGAGAAGCCAGAGAGCATTATGACCATCGACGTCTATATAGGCGGCAGTGCTAACACCTGGGTCCCCTGCACCCTTCATAGGAGTCATCTGCAGAATTAATCAGAGCTCTCTGACTCATTTCCCAGGATGCTATTAGGCACAAGATCTATAACCCCATAAAATGCACTCGGAGCCATCACAGGGATTTAAACGTTCTCATCCTGAAAGCGCTGTCGTTTATCCAGCAGCCTCATCCAATGAAGGACACACTTCATAGAGCTGAATACCGCTAATAGTAAAGCCACTATGCTGTCACAGGCATCTCACAAAAGGCCAATGAGGTTTTGACAGAAGGAGAAACTGAGCTATGACAAAGTGAAGACACCTCACCCCAGGTCGAAGCTAGGGTTCTAACCCTGTATTTTTTTTTTTTAATGTTTTCTCTTTCCAGCATACCATAAGGGTCTGTGCAATTTCCCTAAGTCAATGTGATCTACTGCTTTGGAGGGGGGAATTCCAGTGCAGACATTATGACACCGTGTTCTTCCCCAAATAGGCTGTTGTTTTCTTACAGACTTAGGGATCACAGGCAGGGCCCTGCACACAACAGACCAGACCAGCCCCAGCCCTCCACAGATGTGTCTCAAACACATACTTAGCGGCTGAGTTGGGAAATCTGCACAGAAAGGTGTGTGATTTTCGCCTTGGAATTTTATCACAAACTCTTAAAAACCACCTTCAAGCATTAAAGAAATACCCTGATGGGCAGAGTGAAGTCAGTTCTAAGAAGCCCCTTTACATGCTAATCTGAAGGTTTCCAAACGTGTCATTTTCTCTTCCTTCTTCCTGCTGCTCTCATTAGCACCTCAGAAGGAGGAAATGAGGAGCCAATCAATCAAATCCCTACTTCTCAGAAGCTGGGATAACCCTCAGAAAGCGCTGCCAGAGATTTCAACAACTGCCTGAGACCAACCACCTCCAGGAGGAGTCATAGAGGAAGGGCATGGAAGTCAGAGAGCTCTATCTAACGATGTCCTCAGAACTAGAAGACCTGCAGGCGAGGTAGGAAGAGCCTTAGCCATCTTGACACCTTCGCTACCACAACCAGGCCCTGTGATAGAGGCCAACCTTTTCCAATGTACAAAGGTCCATGGGGTGGAAAATATATTCTGCATAGTCGGGGTGCTGCTCCAGTGGAACGGGCTTCTGGAATGCATCTGTCTGTAAGAGAAAGAGACATGCGCACAGGCAAAAACCCATCACTGCTCTGAAGACCATGTGTGAACAGCGAAGGACGCTGAAAACCAGACACGCTTTCACAGATCTACTGATAGCCACACAGGGAGACAGACCTCAAAAAGCTCAAGGTGACCCATCTCCTGACTCTGCTCCCTTACAGAGATCCCTGGGCTCGGGGGCATGTGTCTGGTTTTGCTGTTTGTTTCCAGTGCACAGCCTCTGCCTTCTGTAATTAAGGTGAGCCGCTCGGTGAACCACCGTGGGCCTCTAATGAACACTTGCAGCACAGTCCACACCCCAGCACAAAATGACCGGAGGGTAAGGTGATGACCAGAAGGCAGACTCACAAGAAAATGCCCCCTACGTAGGAGCACGGGGTGTGACCTGGGGGAAACCTCCAAAGTGAGATTCTGTTCCTCCTTCAAGAAGTCAGACTAAAGGAGTTTTCGATATTGATCCACTTAAGGGGTCAGCTTTAAGGGGCGAAGAAGGGTTGGTGGGAGTGATAGGTATTTGCTCCTCTATTTAAAAATGCTAAAAAGGGGGGGGGGTACACACCTTTAATCCCAAAACTCAGGAGGCAGAAGCAGGTAGATCTCTGTGAGTTCAAGGACAGCCTAATCTACAAAGCTAGTTCCAGGACAGCCAGGGTTACACAGAGAAACCCTGTCTCCAATAACAACAACAACAAAACAAAACAAACAAACAAAAAGAAAACTTTTTTTTTTTTAAAAAAAAGAGGTACTGAACCAATGGTCTGTTAAGAGTGTTTACTCCTATCCCGGAGAACCAAGTTTGGTTCCCAGCACCCACACTGGGCAGCTCACAATAGCCTAAGATTATAGCTTTAGGGGATGCGTAGCTCTCCATCTGGACACTGGCCTGCTGTCATCTAGAATGAAAGCCTGGCTATTATAAAACATCAGAAAGATGATCCGGGTT
>NW_026596234.1:12076678-12139178 GCF_907164565.1 Psammomys obesus | reverse complement strand
AAGAAGCGTGTCTGTGTGCCTGAAAATCAAGGCCACCAAAGGAAAATATAGGACATTAAAGGAACAAAACAAAAGCCACCACTGTCATCACGTTCACAGCAGCGGGAGTAGTCTTACCCCTGGCTGCTTCATTTTCTGAATGGCAAACTTGAGCAGGTAGGAGAGCTGTTCAATGGTCAGCATTGTCATGGCTTTGCTCTGCGTCTCGATGCACTCTGCAACTGTAATCTTCTACGAGTCAAAAATCACACACACACAGGTTCGTTAGGGGGGAAAAGCCATTACTGCCAATGTATTTATTCTCCTTCTATTTTTCGGCTAATGCACTCACATGTGAAAAGCAATTCCCATCTAAATGAGAATAGCTATTGGCCTTGGAAAGGTCTCCAAACCACCAGACCAACATGTACTGGATCCGGGGGCAAAGACTCAGGTCACCAATCCACAGGCACTGTGTATCAAGAAATGACTGAGGCACATGAAGACATCATGATCTGATCAGGGACCTGGGAAAATGGTACCACTGCAACCTTTGGGTCTGAAGAATTGAATGTGAGCCGGGCAGTGGTGGCTCACCCTTTTAATCCCAGCACTTGGAAGGCAGAGGCAGGTAGATCTCTATCTAAGTTGGAGGCCAGCCTGGTCCACAGGAGAAATTCCAGGACAGCCAAGGCTACACAAAGAGAAACCATGTCTTGGGGGGGGAAAGGATTTTTTTTTTTTTTAATGTAAATGGAAAGGTCACAGAGAGTGGATGGAGGGAGCTGCCACACAGGAAGTGTGCTCATCCACTGCCATCCGCATCCTCCTGGGGCCCTGGGCTGAGGAGGCTGGCACAGCCATTCTCAAAAATGCTGCTGGTACAGAGAGATAGAGCTCCCTAGATTAGAATCGGGGGAAGGGCTCAGCCAAAGAAAAACACAACTCCATTCTCCTCGCCCAAGGACATCTTGCAAGAGGGCAACCTTTCCTTATTTTAAGACCATCTTACTATGTCAACCAGGCTGGCCTCAGACTCATAGAGAACCACCTACCTCTGCCTCCCAAGTGCTGGGATTACAGGCGTGCGCCACTATATCCAGCCTTTGCTATTCTTTTTCTTTTTCCATTCCTTACCTTTTTTTTTCTTCTCCTTTTCCTTTCTTCCTCCTTCCTCCCTCCCTCCCTTCCCCTTTCTCTTTAGACACAGAATCTTTGTGGCCCAGGCTGGTGTCAAGCTCTCAATGCTCCTGCCTCAGCCTCCCAAGTGGGCTTACAAGTGTGCGCCACCACACCAGGCTCACAACTGTCATTTCATAAGGGAGATTCCTATCAAAGAAAAGAACCCGGATAAGCAACTGTAACCAGGCTGCTGCAAAAGCCTCGAACCAGATCTCGGGGGCTCTGAGGATTATGTGACAGCAACAACAAAAATAGCAAATCCTGAGATGTCAGGACTCTTCTGGCCCGTCTGAGGAGAGATGAGACGTTTTCTCCAATTAATTTGGAATCAGTTTCCATCTGTCATGTCCTTGGGGCCTTCCAACAAACTCCCAGTGTGCTTGCTTATCAAGAAAAGGGCCACACAGAGTCACTCAGAAACTGACAACTGCACACACTAATCAACCCCATTTCATCTTCTCAGCTGTCTTTCCGATTCCCCGGCCCTGGAGGGGAGAGGCGGGAGACGGCCGAGGGCCCTGCATCTCAACACACAGTAAATACACCTGCTTGCTTGAGTCCTGCTTCTTTCTGAGTATTATACATCCGGAGTCTACATACTGGGAGTCGCCCGGCCACCTGTTCTTCCCATCTCTATTCCTCCCTCTTTCCTGGCAGGGACCGGTTACCACAACACAAAGCCTCCCAGACAAGCTTTTTCAACAAGGGGAATTGGTGAGCAGTGCTGACCAAAGAGCCGAAAGGCAAATTGGCGGGAGGATACTAGAGAAGGAAAGAAAGAAAAAAAAAAAAACCTTCTGCTTGATAAAGGGAGATGTGCCATTTCCTCGGGGAAATCGTTGCCTATGCACACGGAATACCCAAGCCTCCAGCAGCCACCGTGTGTGCCGCCCGGGGGACAAAGAGAAGCCATCATCGTAACGGTGACATAGCAAGCCTGGCTGCAAACGAGCGGGCCGGCCCTACCTCACCGGCTGCTTCCCACACGGAACGGTCATACACTCTGCTCCCATCGCCAACATCACTTGCAAAGAAGGCAGCCTGTCTCTATTTGGTGACTCAGACAACAGGGAAGACAGAAATCGGTGAGGGCTCGAGGACTCAAAACTATGGGAAAGCGAGCCCAGCTCTGAACGCAGAGGGGGGACAGCTGCCAGCACAGACTGCACAAGTCTGTCTGGAGTAACCCCAAGGGAGCCGTCAGTCCACTTTTGCCGTGACGGAGGCAAAAGACCCCCAAATGTCACAATCATTTCTTTTCAAGTCTAATTTCTTCTCGCGCATTTCTTCTCATTCTCCCTTCTGCACCCGTGAGCATTTTCCTGTGTTGAGCTCCCCTCTCAGACACAGGAAGCTTCCTCAAGATCTAATCCAATGCACGGCGGAATCCCAGAGACGGTGGATGTGAAATGATGTGTACGGATGGCACTCCTGCGTTCAGCACTGCAGACAGCATCACAGTGGGAGACGGAGCTCGGCTCAATGGCGGGTTAGCTGCCGATGAGACAGGGTGGGCTGCCTCCAGCCTAGATTGTATGGCCGTGGCCTGAGCCTGTGGCTTCCTCTGCCCAGATGTCCTCCTCATCTCAGTGTGACCTTCCCAGGCCTGGGCTCTTAAAGGGGGGACACCCATTGTCTCAACTTCCTCTTCCCATCTTCTGTGCATTTTCTCTACTTTTCTTCCACCTTCTACTACAAGTTACTTTCCGGTTGTGTCCTCTTTTGCCCAAAAGAAAAACAGTTAAGAATAAAAGGTCATCCCCTCTGTCGCTTGTGCTGATGAATCCCAGACACCTAACAGGCACTGGAGAAATACTCGTTGTGTGAAAGAAATCACGAGACGGTCACCACGTGGAACACACACACAGCAGAGCGGGCTTTCCCAGCCGGGCTACTGTCAAGTCAGGGCCGAAGGAGGGAAGGAAACGGAACGGCATCTTTTCAACAGGCGTCAGCCATTACAGATCTACAAGGTCCCTTCCAAGGCACTCTCAGCAGAAGCAGCAGATGCGCAGCGGCGGGTCTCAAAGCGTTCCCAAGGCTCGTGAAGAAGCGGGGACAGGCAAGGCGACATGTCTTTCCAGGAGCTGCCCCACTGCAGCCAGCGCAGAGGCGGGTCCCCAGAGGGGGCGGCCAGGGTAGAGCAGGCAGGAGGCAAGACATTTCTCTTTCCCTCTATTTGGGTTATTGGAAATTTTGAAAAAATAAAAGGAAGAAAAGAGAAAGGAGAGGAAATGAGGCAGGTAATGAACTCATTCATCAGGAACTAACCTCACATTCAGGACAAAACCAGTCCCCCTCTGGTTCCGATGTCAGTCTCAGACACTTAGCGTGATAAACCCGGGGACAGAGCTCACAGCAGAGGACTTGTCCTTCCCGGTGACAAACCCAGCAATAGAAGTCATTCCGCCCGTCCTGCGGTACAACATCAACAGGGTCTGTGGTGAGTGGCTGCTTCACATAGTAAAACGGACCATGTCTTAGCTCTGACTGAAATGTAGGCAAGAAAGACAAGTGGGGTTTCAAAACACGGGTGGTTTCTTAGCGGTAATTTGCACAAGAACATCAAGAACAACATACCGACATCACAAGCCTCACGAACCCACTAGACAACCAGGCCATCCCCATCCCCCAACTACACAGGGCAGTGGCTGCAAAGCCACTTGCCTCTGGGTTAAAGGATGTGCCAAGCACTGAAAGCCAGCACTGGAGAGTTAGTGACTAGCCAGCCTGAGCATGCCCGAATGCACAATTTAACACACCCCACCCCCATTAACCAGCTGCGTGACCTGCGCCATGTCCCCCCCACCTCCCAGCCTTGATTTTCTCATCTGTAAAATGGAGTTGGAGTTAACAATCCCAACATGTCAGTATTAACTTGCAGCACAACCACAACTTGCAGGAACTGTGGGAGCCTGATATGCGTTGATCCAAATTTACGAAGCGAAGGCAGGTTTGGCTATTTGCCCTGGCGTGCTTTAAACAGCAAATATTTGGAGGGTAGAAGCAATTGGGTTTGGTTCACCCAAAATTATCCTCCGTTTATTTAAGTCTATCTCCAAGGCAGAAAGTATCTCCAAGAGGCTCCCCAAAGCCATGACTCTCGGACTGGGGTGTTCACATCCGCCAGGAAGCCTGGTCACTTAATCAGAAACAACAACGACTGAAAAAGGAAGAGGGCAAGCCAATTCATGGGAACCAGACATCTTCCTGTGGAACAGCACCAGGAAACCTGTCTCTAGAACAAGAACACAGCGAAGCCAAGCACAGAACAGCCTGCCCTGAGCGGCCCAGTGTTGACTGTCAGATGGCCTGGTAACAGCTCTGTGACCTTCAGAAACCACAGGCGTACGTGAGACCTCGGCATCAAACCCGAGGATCCTGCGTAGATGGACATTTACATAATTACAAGCTCCCTGTCGGTAAAATATTCTTTCCTCCGACAAGATCTCATGCTGGCTACATACTGTCAAAAGCAGACTGTAATCCCAGAGCCTGGGAACTGAGGCAAAGGGCCTGTGGGTTTGAGGCCAGACTGGGGGAGGGGGGGGGAGAGAACACTGTCTCCAAAAAACAAAGCAAGGGCTGACAAGATGGCACAGCAGGCAAGGACAGCCTAAGCAACGAGCTTGATCCCTGGAACCACGGGAAGGAGAAAACCTTATCATCCTCCCCTTCCCTGTGCGTGTGCGTGTGTGTGTGTGTGTGTGTGTGTGTGTGTGTGTGTGTGTGTGTATCTCACACACATACTTCGTTTTTAATTTTAAAAAAGAGTGTTGGGGACTGGAAAGACTGCTCACCAGTTAAGGCTGCTTGCTCTTCTAAAGGACCCAGGTTCAATTCCCAGCACCCACATGGAAGCTCACAATGGTGTGTAACTCCAGTTTTAGAGGATCTGACACCCTCACACAGACATACATGCAGGCAGAACACCAACGTACATACAATAAAACAAAATTTTTTTTTAAAAGAAAGAAATGAAATGAACAGAGGGTCCTCCTATTACATTTTCTAAGTGACTCTTGCTCTGACTTACACTGACATGCTTCAACCTTTTTAATGCTGACCTAATATGATAGCAGCTGTAACATTTTGTTAACTAAAAATCTGACTTCTCATTAGAACCGGATTTGTGTGTTTGTGTCCATTACTGCTTTTTCCCTCAGCCCCGGGCCCCGGGATTAGCCCAGGACTTCACAAAGTCTAAGAGAAGGCTTACCCACAGAGCCATACCCCATGTCTCTATCTGAATGGCTAGAGCCTCCAGGATGACAAAGGTCTCAGAGATATGGGCACCCCAGGTTCTTCCCTGCACTTTAGAAGGAGGAGTCTGCAGACATCTGTTCCCCCATACTCTTTCAGAGAGTGCCTTGGGAGCTTTTTGCAATCAGTCTTTCTAAATCTCCCTTCTAAGTAAAAAGCTCCATCTTCCCAAATTGCCAGTTATTTCCCTGTTCAACTCTAGGGGCTTAGATGGTCTGCTCCGTTTCCAGGGAGGAATATCATCATTGTTGGGATATTCTTTAAATGGTACGTTTTTTCAAACACACCGTGGCATGCAAGTTCAAGGCAGCCTTGTAATTTAACAATATGCCATCTCAATAACAAAAGAGTCAAGCCAAAACTCAGGACACCAGGGCCCAACTGAGCTTTCTGCTGTTGCTTTTCTTCCTTTGATCGCTCAGAAGTCCGCCCCTCCCTGGGGCTCTACCTCTGCCTCACCCCAACTGGGTGTCTTTAGGACCAATGGGACAACAGGTGATTCTGCTCTCTTCAGGGACCCTGTCAATCACATCTTCCCCTTATGGCTTCTGTTTTCTGTTCCACACACACACCAAAAAATAATAATAATAATAATATTAAATTAAAAAAAATACCACGAAAACAAATGCAGAAGTTTTTAAAAGAAAAGCCAACAATTTCAGGTAAAATGGATGCTGATCTCTCTCTCCCACGCGTCTGAAAGTATGTAACTGGCCTTACAGCAAAGTGCACAGGATGCAGCCTGTGCAACGAGGGGATAATTGCAGGTTACAGAGTAAAATGTTTTTATTCCCTGGCTCCTGCCCCAGGTCGGCTCAACAAGAAAACGGAAAAGACCTATTCACTCACTCCAGGGATGTTTTCATCTGCACCGGAGCTGGCAAATGTTTTCTATTCAGTATTCTATGAGAATAATAAGCGAGGGGCTGGAGAGATAGCTCAGCGGTCAAGAGCACTTGCTACTCAGAGTACCTGGGTCCGGTTCCCAGTACCCACAGCTCATAATTTTAACTCCAGTTCCAGGGTACCTCACCCCTTCTTCTGGCCTCTGTGGCACTATATACAAGGGGCCATCTACGTACATGCAGGCAGATCTCATACAGATAAACCAAAGATAAGTAAATCTTTAATGATAGTAAGCAGCAAGGTCAAGACACAGTTTCCAACACCTACGTGCCTGCTCACAACCTCCTCGAGCTCCTATCCCACCAAATCTGACCTCCAAGGGCTCCTGCACACACTTGATGCACACAAACTCATGCAAGCGAGCATGCATAACACAATTAAAAAAAATTAATGGATAAATCTATTTTTCAAAAGCCAGGTGTGGTGGCACACACCTTCTGATCCTGGCACTCTAGAGACAGAGGCTGGGGGATCTCTGTGAGCCTAAAGCCAGCCTTGTCTACATAACAAGTTCCAAGCCAGCCAGAGCTACATAGTGAGATTCTATCTCAAAAGGAATAAATGTTTGTGAGCCCTTTGAGAGAGTGCATGAAAACTGTCCCTTCCTATAAATGCCATATGCTAGAAATAACCAAGGAGCCGGGAGGCAAGGCTCATGTGTCTTTGCCTGGTGAGGCTAATCTACCTGTCAATTAACCTTAGACCGTGCTAAACCAAAGCCCTCTTGAAGAGAATGCCAGTAGCTCGGTCATACAGTGAGTGTCCCAGATGCTGGGAGCTGGGTGCTTCTGCAGCCACCACTGACAACAGGTCCCCAGAGGCAAGCTCAGGCCCTCTGTCTCCTCACCCTCACCCTGCTGTTCCCATAATGTTTTCTGAAGCCATGGCATCCCGTCCTCTTGTCAAACCCTGAACAACAGCAATGCATGGCATTGACACTAACCTGAGGCCACTGATAAGACAGGTGACACAGGGTGACAAACAACCGCCATAAGCACGAGGCTGAACGGGTGAGTTCGGAGACAGGTTGCGACCACTGCTTTTGCTTTTTGTTTGTACAAGACTAGGCCTTGCTAGGTAGCTAGCACAGGCTGGCCCCTAACTCACTGTGAAGCCTAGTTTGGCCTCAAACTTATGGAGCTAGGCTAGCCTTGAACTCTGATACTCCAGCGTCGGCCTCCCCAGGTACTGGGATAGCAGGTATAGACAGCCACAACTTCACTCAAAAACTGCCTTACCAAGTGGGTAAGGAAGGCAGGATAGAAAATGTTCACATGTAGTCACTAAGAGGAAGATGGCCAATTCCCAGGCACCCAAGGACATGTATGGGTACCTCTGTGTGAGGCCAAAGGAGACAATGATAATCTCGGGTGTCATCCTTAGGAGGGCCCTCCACTTCCTTTGAGACAGTCTCTCACCAGCCTGGAATGGAATTCACTCAGTAGGCTAGCCTGGTCTCCTATGGACACCTCCCCTACACTAAGGTTACCAGCAAACATTTTATGTAAACATTTTTTACATAGGTCCTAGGGCCTCTCAAATTCAGGCCAGGTCCTCATGCAAGCAAGACCGGTACATAACAAAATGAGCCATACCCAGAGCCCCTGGGTTTCTTTTTGAGTCTTCATTACTACTAGCTATGATGGCTGCCAGGGGACAGGAGCCAGAGGTCAACAGCTGGACAAGCAAAGCTAACCCCCCCCACCTGCCCTGAGACCCTGAGGAGGGCACACCTCTGAGCTTCCCTTTACCAGAGACGGTCCCAACCCTTCGGTGCTGTCCAGACTACACCTGTGCTGCCTAACATAGGGCCACAGGCAGCCACTTAACTTGAAATGAAATGAAATGACATGAAATGAAAGCCTCAGTTCTCATTCTTGACCAAGACAGCCACACGTGGCTGTGAATTCCGTGCCAGGCAGTGCAGATCTACAATGCTTTTTCGGATTCTGGGGGGTTCTGTTGTGTGCCAAGATTTTAAGATTGCTACAGCCCGAGTCCCAGGCCACCCAGGAGGACACAGTGAGTCTCCCACTCAGAAGAAAAAGATTGCTAGAGTCAGGCTTCCTTCTCAAATTGTGTCACCACTGTCTGCATCAGTAATTAATTAATGGAGCTCAATTAGTGCTCACAACACCCACCTGGACCAAGCAGTACCACCATCGTCATCTTGTGAAAGAGAAAGCTAACGGTACACAAGAGGTTAACTTGCCCAGAGCCATAGAGCCAAGGCTGAGCTCGCCACTCGCTATATAATTTTGAGTGAAAATAGATTTGTGCTCAGAAATATATACACGAAACCTTAGGCATTTAACCATTGCAAGACCTCTGCCCATAAAAGCGGCAGTCTTGCTTAATTCAACCCTCACTCCCTGGAGCCCTTGATAAAGCACAGAATGGATGAAAGAACCGTCACTGCAGACAACGGCAAAACTGACCTCACAGTCACAGAGGGGACATCCTGCCCAGTCCATTCATGGGCCTCACATCCAAAGACTACCTAGCCTGCATCAGAGAATGTAAAGCTAAAAGACTCGTTAGACAAAATTCCAAGCGGAACAGCCTTCTGCACATAGTTGACGACACTGGCTGCCGGGAGGGTGGGTCTGTGCACAGAGAGAAGGTTCTGTGACACACGACCAAAGCTGGAATCGGGCAGTGTCTCTTCCCACTGACCTTCATTTTACAGATGAGAAAACGGTCTCGGCCACGCAGCCCCCTCAGGCAGCTGTCTTAGCTCAGAGGTTAAGGAAAACCCTGAGACCACAAAAAGCTAACCCAAGGATACGCAGCCCCCACCCCAACCTGGCTCTCAGCTCTGTCCTTTGTCCTTAAAACCGATCTGAAACCCCCCTGAGAATTCTTGCAACAGGCCCCCTCTGAGCTGCCTTTCATTAAAGGACAGCTAGTACCAGGCAGCAGGCTGCACCAAGGCTGAGAACCCAAGCTGCTGCTGCCACCTGGTCTCCATCCCACCAGAACAGAAGCTGCTTGGCAGGGACTCGTTTACCTGCTCCTTATTGCTACTGTTCAATAAGCCGGGTTTCTTTTTCTTTTTTATGGGGCTTGTGGATGAGTCTTGGGGCGAATGGCCATTGGAGGAATGTGGAGGGCTGGGAAACTTCCGTTTCTGGGCCGTTCTCTCCACAGAGCCAGGATCTGAAAGAGACACAGAGGAACCATGTTTGAAACACTGTCAAGGAGGCCTGGGTCACTCGGAGAGGGCATGAAGGTGACACAGTCACGGTGACTCTGCCCCCAAGCTCCGAGTGACATGCCAGTGTTCGCTTTCCTAGACCTGTCTCCTTCAGGACAGCTGGTCTTTCTTTAGCCCATACAACATTTATGTGAACTCTTAACTCGGTGCCCAGTACACAAAAAGAGAGAGAGAGAGAGAGAGAGAGAGAGAGAGAGAGAAACCTCAAACCACCTAAATTTCTGGCTTCTCCTCAAAAACAAACAAAAATAAAAATGCCAACAAAAAGCAGAGCCACAATGGTGCCACAGGCCACAATGGCACCTGCCACAGCTATGTAGCAATCACCTATCCTTATACGGGAGCTATCATCATTCATAACTAAACAACTCCTACCACAGCCCTGGTGACAAGGCCATGGCCATGGCCTGAATGTGAAAAATCCCCCACGGGCTCATGCATTTCAAGACATGGCCGCCAGCTGGTGACGCTGTAGCTGTGGTATTTTTAGGAGATGGAGCGTCTTCCAGAGGAAATGGGTCACCAGGGCTGAACTTTGACACTTTTGAGCCAGGCCCTGCTTCACTGTCCACTTTGTCTAGGAGATGTGGCTTCGAGAAGCCCAACTCCACGCTCCCACCACCACAGGCGGCTTAAGACGGCAGGCCACGTCCCCTCAAGATGGAAGCCAAAATAAAGCTTACCTTCCTTGGGCTGCTTGTCAGGGATTTGATCACAGCAACAAGAAAATGATACACCAAGTTACAAGAAGTGGTCCCACGAGCAAGGGTGTTGCTCTTACACCCAAGAGATACTTCTCTACATCCTGCCCAACAGAATCAAGACACCCAGAAGACACTTCAAGGAAACAGAGCCGGCAGCACTCATTCCTATTCCAGGGGCTAGGGGCCCCTCCCACAGTAAAGTTCTTCCGCCCCACCCACACCCTGCTTGAGACCCTCCACCAAAGGACACTCACTGATTCCCACCCCACCACTCCTGTCAATCCATCTGTCCTTGGTTCAATTCCCCCACCTCTCTCCACCACCACCCGCCTGTTCTTCCTCAGGAAGAATCGCAGTCTGTTCTTGCCCGACGGTGAGCCCGTTAGCTTAGGGACAAGGGCACAGCCTGCTGCACCTCACACCGTGAAGAACGGAAGCCACAGGACCAGAAGAGGGCATCAAGAGCCTAGAGAAGATGGGGGGATGCCCAGCCTCAACTTTGCCCTATCCCACCCACCATGACTAGGCACAACCTCAGTGAACACAAACAAAAGTGGCTCCATGCATGGTGCCATACAACAGACACCAGGCAGTGGCTCACGCCTGTAATCTCAGCATTCAGGGAGGCTGTGAGTTCAAGGCCAGCCTGGTCTATGAAGCGAGTCTAGGACAGCCAAGTCTACACAGAGAAACCCTGTCTTAAAAAACAAAACATAAGAAAAGAAAAAGAATACTGAGTGCAGACTGGAGAGATCGCTCAGGCGTTAAGAGCCCTGGCTGCTCTTCCAGGGGACTTGGGTTCAATTCCCAACACACACACGGTGTCATACAACCATCTCTAACTCCAGTTCCAGGGAATCCAATGCCTTCTTCTGGCCTCTGTAGACACTGCACACATGTGGCAAAATGCTTGTTCACTTTTTTTTAAATGAGAGAAGAATGCTGAACACAGCCAAGAGGCAGAGGCAGACAGATCTCCGTGCATCTGAGGCCAGCCTGGTGGACACGGACCAGTGAAACCCTGTCTCAAAATGAAGAATGTTGCAAGTTAGCAAGAAGGATAAGTAGGTGAAGTGCTTGCCGTACAAGCGGAGGATCTGAGTCGAGAAACCATGTAAAGTTGCCCACGGCTGCCTGAAATAACCCCAGTGCTCCTTCTGCAGGATGTGAGGCAGGCAGGAGAACCCCCAGAAGCCCATGAGCCAGTTAGACTGTTGCATATGTGGCAAACAAAAGAATATCAAACAAGATGGAAAGAGAGAACTGACCCCCAAGGCTGTCCTCTGACTTCAACAAATGGATCATACATGATACATCACACACACACACACACACACACACACACACACACACACATCTTGGGTAAGAAAGAAAGACGGGTATATTTCACAGGCACTTATAATCCCAGCACTTTGGAGGCTGAAGGATTGCTGTGAGTTCCAGGCCAGGCTGGGTAACAGAGTGACACACAATCCCCACCCTTCCCCCACTGAAAGATTGATGAGGCGGTACTGGGAGTGCCATTTAGTGGTAGAGCGCCCGCCCAGCAGGCCCACTGCTCCAGGTCCCATCCCGGCACCAAGAGTGACACCATCTCTCCATGGACTGATGCTGTCCGTGTCCCAGGCTCCAGCCTGGGTCCAATTACAAAAACACACCCAGTGCCGTCAGGAGGCCAACACACCCCTCCCCAAAAGGATGCAATCCTGTATGTAAACATCTAGAACACTCCAAGGTGAGCACCAGAGTCCAGCCAGGCTCCAAGTGGGGGATGGGTGGGTGTCTCAGGAGGAGTGCCTGTGGGAAGGGATTATTTTTCAGCATATACCCCGGTGTACTGTATTAATCATGTACCCGGATGACTTTATCAAAGTAGGGGAAATGAAAGAGATTTAGAAGGCTCAATTTCACATGAAAAGCAGCAGGTGCAGGCAAAAGGCAATAATGAGTAATGGGGGGCAGGGGGACTCCAGATAGAAGTCACAGATGGATAAAGTGGGAGGCTGGCCCGTTGTGGGCTGCAAATCCTCAGGAAGGCATTTGGAGGTGTGTTCTCTACAGATCTATCTAATACGCCCCACTACCAGGTGTCAGAGAGGGTGAGTGGGGGGCTCTCACGAAATGGCTCAAAAGAAAGAACCCTTCGGCCAGTCCAAACCAGGAACTGACCAAGCAAAGGCCATACTTAGAAAATCTCTGCTAGCGGTTAGGCTGGGAGAAAATTTGCCAATGGGAAACAAGGGGCAGAATCTAGGGTGTCTCAGAGTGTCTTAGCCCAGCTTCAGCTCTCAGCCAAACTCAACTCCACTGAGGGACCCCGAGGCCTGCAACAACAAAACAGCCCATCAGGAAAGGGTATAGCACGCCGAGGCCCAGAGCAGCACAGACTCCTGTGCTGTGCTAAGCTCAGACTTTGGCAGCCTGTGATCCTTCCTGCTCAGAACCCCAGAGGGGGCTATAGTTCTTATGATGAGCAGCACCTTAGAAAGTGCAACCCCACCCCCCAGAAAAAGGCAAATTGTTGGGCCTCACCTGGAACCCACAGAATAAGCAGCCCTTAGGATTCTCTGGGATCTGTAAATTAGAGGTACACACATGCTTGGGGGGGGGGGGGTCTGAGACCCACACATATATGAAATCCCTGGGTTGGGCTACTATGAAAGTCCACAATTACATGGAAAGGCTGCCGAGCAAGGCTCTTTGCCTTCCAGGGATTCATCTGCACTGTGGGAAAGAGAGAAATGGGAGCCAGGAATCCGTGCCCGGCTCCACCTGAACACCTCGGATATCCAGGAAAGACACGCCACCACTCCATACACACCCACACACCCACACACCCACACAGTTTCCAGGATTGGGGCGGAAGGGGAGCCAACTTCACCTTCACTGAGATGTCCTAAAGACAACAGAGTTGGGGCCAAATAAAGGCACTTGCTGCCAAGCAGAAAAACCTGAGTTCCATCCGTGGATCCACAGGGTAGAAGGAGCAAAATCAGCTCCAGGGGCTGTTCCCTGTGTACCAGCTCTTGGGCTGCTCACTGGGGTCCATGTGAGCAAGAGTCTCTAAAAGAAGCTCTGTGCGTAGAGACAGACTGGTTGGAACTGCAGGTTGGAATGGTGCAGGCCCACAGACGGACCTGTCTTACCCTGGGCCATTTCACACCATTTCACTTTGTCATAACTGACGCCAGGTGATGACTGGTAGATTAAAAACCTTTTGCAATCTATTAACATGGCACCACCAGCTTCGACCAACCTCAGAGTGAAGAATGTCATCAGAGAGCAGCTGAGGCCCTCAGAAAAGCTTCCCCCATCCCTCTGTACGGCCTCTCGGCTGTACCCACCAATATCTTCTAAATTGCCTCCATTTATGACTCTCTCTGTTCTGAAAAACTATTTAACACACACACACACACACACACACACACACCTGAAACTGCTTCTACGTCGGAACATGGAGTTTGGGGTAGCCTAACCTGTATTCCGAGACTGTGCAAGTGTTCACACACAGAACTAAATGACAGGGAGGTGTCTACCAAGCAGGAGAATTGTAAAATAATCTTTCTTTGAACTTTAAAATATTTTCATGGGGAGGGGGAAGATCACCAGGAAAGCAATATACTTGTAAGCAACCTATTTCTGACAATGGAGTTTTGCTTCAGCCTACTAGGAAACGAAAGGGGACACTGAGAATATGGGTCTGTTCCACAGCTGACTGGGTCTGAGTGTTCCAAACCTTGTCTCAGGACAACACAAAACCTTCAAACTGGGCGTGGTGGTGCACACCTTTAATCCCAGCGCTCAAAGGTAGGGAGAGGCAGATCTCTGAGTTCAAGGCTAACCTGGTCTATACATGAGTTCCAACCAACCAGGGCTACACAGTTAGAATCTGTCTCAAATCACCTTAACTGTAGTTGCTGTTACAATCAAAGTGACTCTCCCTGATCAGCCTCCGTATCCATGAGCTACAACCTCAGCAGTGTCCGAATAAGGCTTTCCACAAAGACTCTTAGCAAGAAAAATTAGGAGATACCGCTGAATTTATCACGCTTCAGAAAACCAAACGGCAGGTCAGCCCCACGGCTTAAATGTCTCCCACTCCATCGGGAACCCAGCATCTGGTGGCTGTACAATGCTGGAAAGAAACCCAGCTGTCCTCCTGGTAATGAAGTCACCATAAGGACCTCTTCCAGAAAGCTGAGTCAGATATTCACTCCTCTAACGATCTGATCCCGAGGAGAGTACATTGCTAAGCATACATATCTCATCTATAAATCTGGAATAATGATAAACACCCACCACCCGCTATCTCAATGAGAAATGGTTCACCTTGCATCTGAGAGGGCTTTGTTTTGGTTTGGTTTGTTTTAATTTTTTTTTTCCCTCCACCTTTCCTAGACTAGCACGATTCCACTACCCTGGCCCTGCACCAACCCCCTGCCGCCAATCCACCTCGACAAATTAAGTCTGGCTCTGAATGTGTTAACACGGGCAAGGGAGCAGGCCTGCCTTGGAGGAGATGGCGGAGTGACTCGGGAACACAGCCTGGAGTGGAGCAGGCACCAGAAGCTTCCCCTCTTTGTGATATTTCCCTGAAGGCTCAGTAAGAGGTCGCCCGGGCATTAAGAGCTAAGCGGGTGATGTAATCCTTCCAGAGCTCGCATCTTATGAGCCACCAGAAATAATCATGCTCGGCGGTTCCTGCATGTCCCCTAACTTTAGGGACACCTCCCTTCGAGAGAACCTTGGCTACAAGCGAGGACCTATTCAAACTACCTCAAATTTATTTCCCACTTGCCCAGGATGGCACAGCTGTTACCATGTGTTGGAGCCAGGATTTGAACCCAGGCAGTAATGTGACTCCAAAGCCAATATTCCTGGCTACTATGGGATAAGTCCTTTGCACCAGAAGGGTACAGTCCCCATCTGGGAATGAAGGGAGGCCTATGGATTGGGGTCCAAGGGCTCCAACATTCACCATCTGTTTTTGCTTTTCAACTGCAGGTGGAGGTATGGGGGCAGGAAGAGTCTCCCAAATGAAGCCATTCCCTCAAAGGCAGTCTCTGGGAGCGCCAAACCTCTTACCTCCTCAGGCTGAGACTCCTGAACCCCACCCTCACCTCCCCCCTCCCCCAGGCCTGACAACTTGCGGTACCAAGCACCTCCCACACCCACACCCAGGGCCTGAGTCAGAGCACTCCAGGCACTCCAGAGACTTCGCAGGGACACATTTCACAGGGAGTCCTTTATCCCTGGGGAAGGGGGCTGCCACTTAAAAGCTGGGGGCTCTGCGTGTTTTTGTGGGTATTGAATTTCCTTAATGATGCAGAAAGCAAGCCCACTGGTGCTCAGGTGCAAAGCCATGGGACAGAGGTGAAAACACATGGCTGGCCCCACGCCAATCAACAACTTTTTTTTGGGGGGGGGATGAGAGAGATCTCTCTTTTGGTAAGAGAGATAGCTCAGTGGTTAAAGCACTTGCTGCTCTTCCAGAGGATCCAGGTTCAGTTCCTAGCACCGACTCTTAGACGGATGAGTCATCTCTCCACTTCTTTTTTAAGAAACAAGGCCTGCTCTTTCCTCCTCTCAGTCCTCCCCACCCCCTCCACTTCCCAGTCTAAAAGCAGCAAGCTTTCTTCCAAAGAGCCCCCGGTCCTAAATCAATCCCACAGGTTCAAAGTAATGGAAAACGCCGGCTCTGTCAAGTGGAAGGCAAAATGAGCCCTGTACGTGACTTCAATCACTCCGCACACACAGGCGAGATCATGGACAATGCTGAGGCCTCTGGGTCAGGAGCAGCTGGAGCACCAAGTGCCTGCTCCCAGGACCCAGCACTCCCAGGAAATACCAGCCTCAACTCTGCCTGCTTCAAACAGGACCACCTGGGGCCTGCTCTCCCACAAGTGGCAAGGCTGGGCCCCTCGTTAATCATTTCCAGAGCTAATCCCAAAGACAGAGAGCAGGTACCCAAAAGGGCCTCCCTCCCTAGGAATCCCTGGCGATCACCACTGGGTAATTACATCATAAAGACACAAAAGCCCAGAACTTCCTCCTGGCAAAAATAAATAAATAAATAAATTTTAAAGAAACATGCAAGGGTGGGAACAGAGGCAAAACCATCCCTCTAACAAAGATTGTTGAGGTTGGGGGCCCTTGTGCATGGCAAGAACTCCCTCACTCTCACAAGGCCTCAGGACCAGCCTGTATGGGCCTGCCAGCACTGGAGCCAGTCTGCCTCTACAGGAAGCAGGCCTAGCAGCTTCTCACCCAGAAACAAGAAGAGGGTGGAAAAGGAACAGAGGTCACGCTCGGCTTGGGGGAAAATGTCACTTCACTTGGAGGCTTCCACAGCAGCAAATGAGGGTCAGATGGCACAGGGGGGAGGGCACTTACCTGCCATAGAAGCAGCTTGGTAGGTCAGGGAGCCTGGCCCCTCCGTTCCAAAAGAGGACAGAGGCAGGCTCTCGGCAGACATTCCTGCTTCCGGCTCCTCGGCGGCCTCTCCCAGGGGGAGGAGGAAGCAGAGAGCACAAGCTGAGAGTCACCACTTACCAGGCCACCAGCAGCACAAGGACACCTTTGCAATAGGGCAGGCGGAGCGTGGCCTAGTGTCCACAGGCTTTGGATCTAATTCATCACCCTCACCAGCAGCGTGGCTGTGCAGGAAGTGGTCCACGCACTGCACCCAAGAGCCATCTATTATGGTAGACGTGCACAAACACACACAACCGCTGTGGTTCTGAGGACAGGGTTGTCTGTGGGAGAAGGGAGGTGATTTGCATTTTGAACAAGTCCTTAATATTTTTTATTAAGTGTTTCCATCTCTCTTTCGTTGTGACGCTCCTCCGGCCATAGAAGAAGCCAGCAGACACGGTGCCCTCCGTCCTCTCTAGACACCAAGTCGATATGTGAAAAACAAACCATCAAAAGGACCAAGCAGGACAGGAGTCGCTACCATCCAGGAAAAAAGAGGCGGACAAAACAAATTGTGTGTAGCCCTCAACCACCAGAACAGTGGCTGTAGCCTGGGTCTTCCTCCTCCTCCTCAGCTGCAGGACACTGGCGCTTTCTCTGGCTGGGGAATGCCAGGCTCTTTCCAACAGCGGGAAAGGCAGAGTCGGTACTGTACCCCACCCAGACCCTCTAGTCCTATGGCTGACTTCAGCATGGGTTCCCAGCTACATCCTTCCTTTGGCTCTCCCAACACTGCTGACTCCGGAGCAGCTTCTGAGGTTGGTTCCAGGCACATTCACCCCTCCCCGGAGTTGGGCCCCGCCTGTGGCTTCCAGGCTGCAGTGGGGGACTGCAGCCTTTTGAGACACAAAAGACTGACTACTCAGCCGCTGAAGCTCAGAAGTGGGTTGGGAGACCAAAAAAAAAAAAAAGGGGGGGGGGGGGGGTAAAGGTACCTTAGAAAAGGGGGCAGATGAAGGAAGAGGGGCTGCTGGGAACCAGACCATACACTCCCCACAAGCACAGGAGGGTTCAGCCTCCAAAAGTCAGCCTGATGTGGACAGGGAAAATGCCAGAAAGCAAGGGGAAAGCTTCCAGGCAGCTTGCCATGCTCTTCTGGACAGGCTGCTGACTTTAGATGCAGAATGTCAGCCCAGATTACCCTGGTCAGGGGGACGCTTAACCTCCGTAGGGCCCTCCGGGTGCAGGGACCGCCCTGCAGCACGGCTCAGAGCAGCCAAACACAGGAAGCAGCGGGGAGATGCAGCCAGACAATGGACCGCAGGAATCCAGCGGGTAAGGGCAGGCAGGAAATCCTCTTGGATAGGTCAGGAGTGCAAAACAGGGGGTCGAAGGGACAAACCCCCCACACCCGGTCTGCAGCCTAGAGGAGTGTGTGTGTGTGTGTGTGTGTGTGTGTGTGTGTGTGTGTGTGTGTGTAAATCTCATCTTCCACTTGTCTGAGGCTGGGTCTCTTGTTTGCTGTTGTGTATGTCAAGCTGCCTGGCTCCCAGGCTTCAAGGTTCTCCTGTGGCCGTCACCACACACACACACACACACACACACACACACACACACCAACTTCCCCTCTCACAGCAGGAACACCAGTCACAGCCTCCTTTTCCCACAAAGGGCTCTGGCAAGTTCTGAGAATCCAACTCAAGCCCTCCTGCTTGTGTGACACACACTTTACCCACTAGGACACCTCCCCAGCCTTTGGACTGTGGTGACTGTATGAAACACTCCCATGGCAAAGCTGGCCACACTTGCAGCCTCAGCATGAAGTACAAGGAGCCAGTAAGGGAAAGAGACTTCACCAATTAGGTGCCATTTTCAAAGGGCTCAGGTGTCCAGAGCGGCGTAAGGCAGTGGTTCTCAAAAGGAGTTTCAGGATAAACTTGACAAGAGTCCAGAGACATTTTTGGTTGTCACAAAGGGTCAAGGACATTTAGGAATAAGATACGTGCAGCTTTCTTCAAGAAAGTCAGCAAGGCAGAGGGATCGGATCCAAAATATCCGGCATTGCTGAGGTTGTAAGCCCTGGCTTCTAGACACTTCCACTGTGAGTCAAGACACCATCCTCAGTGGCCAGTGAATTCAGTGGTAAGGCACTTGCTGGGCAAATTGTCTGGACAAGCAGGAAAAGGAAGGCCCTACTCTCTTAGGAGTGCAGCCAGAGACACACAATTGTAGCAACAGTCACTGAATGTTTACCATGTGGGAGGTGCTGTGCCAAAGATAAATACCAACTTCTTTCCAATCACTATAATTCTTCCAGAGGGTAGGCTCTGAGTAGGCCCATTTTATGGATACAGTAACTGAAGCCTAGAGGACAAACTGCCTAGTAAATCCAGATGCCTCAGAGACTGACGGAAGAAGGATAAAAGGTAGGCAGGAGAAAGATCAGGGGTTGTTTATGTAGGCCGGAGAGAGGGCAGAACCAAGGAGCAATTCCTCTATTTCTTCCTCAAAGTAAGCACATTTTAGGCCAAGGCTGTTTTAAAAAATAATTAATTAATATAATGCTGGGTGGGGACTTGCATACCACATGCATGCCTGGTAGCCACGATGGCCAGAAAAGGACATCAGATCCCCTGGAACTGGAGTTACAGATGGTTGTGCACTATGTGGGTTCAGGGAATGAAACCCAGGTCCTCTGTAAGAGCAGCCAGTGCTCTTCTTACCCACTGAGCCATCTCGCCAGCTATTATTTATGAAGAGCTACTTTAAGAATTCTCCCAGCGAGCACAGTGGTCTACAAAGCAGTCCAGGACGGCCAAGGCTACACAGAGAAACCCTATCTAAATAAACAAACTTACTTTAGCCGGGCAGTGGTGGCACACACTTTTCATCCCAGCACTCAGGAGGCTGAGGCGGAGGGATCTTCGTGAATGCAAGGCCATCCTGGGCAACAGGAAGTGTCAGGCCAACAGACAGAGTCATCATCTCTACCCCACACCACGATGAGGCACACTCAACTGTCCTCATCCAATCCCCTAACTGCAGTGGCCATGATCTCCTCTCCTCCTTCTTCCCTGTCACTTAGTCATCATGCTTTCTTTGCACTTGGCTACTCCCTCCGTCCATCCAGAATGTTCTGTACCCAATCTTCTCCACAGCAGCTAGTATCAGCGCTTGGCTCAAATGTCACCTCCCAGTGCGCCTTCCAGAACATGCCAGCCTGCAGGCTCCTCATCATAACCCTGAAGTTGTAGGGATGCTCACTGTTCTGCACGAATCCATTCCTGGGCATTCTCAGGCACCCTCTGTGGCTCACACAGAGCATCTCCTTCAAAATGAGAGCTGTGTGTGTGTGTGTGTGTGTGTGTGTGTGTGTGTGTGTGCGCGCGCGCGCGCACAGCAGCCCAGTGTTGGGCACACAGCCAGGCTCACACAGATGCATGTCTGACCAACTGGGAGCAGTGAGAAGACAAGGGTTAAAGAAACCCTGAGACAGAGGGCTGAAGAGCTAGCACGGTGGCTAGAGCACTGGCTGTCCTTCTAGAGGACCTGGCTTCAGTTCCCAGCACCTACACAGCAACTCCAGATCCAGGGGCTATGGCTCCTCTAGCCTCCACAGGTACCTGCACTCATGAGTACCCACCTGAAGACACCCCCACCACACACACACACCTAATCTAAAATAATAAAAATAAATCTTGAAAAAATGTGTTTGGCTGGTTCAATATTTTTTGTTTTGTTTTGAGACAAGGTCTCACAGTATAGTTCTGGCTGGGCTGGAACTTGCTGTGTGGATCAGGCTAGCCTCAAATTCATAGAAATTCACCTGCCTTTGCCTTCCAAGTGCTAGAATGAAATCCCCCCTCTCCGGCTTTGGGGGGAATATATTATATATGTATGTAAGTGTGTGTGTGTGTGTGTGTGTGTGTGTATGAAGGTTTATGCAGCTCTGACTTGCTTTGAACTCATGATCCTCCTGCCTCAACCTTCATAATGCTGGGGTTAGTCCTGTGCCAGTCTGGTTTGAAAGACAGCCCCCACACTGCAGTGAGGATTAGGGATCCATGGGTGGGTCACTAGCAGGCAGAGTCATAATGAAACTGCTGAAAGGGACCTAAGATCCGCAGGGGATCAGAGTGGGTCAAGAGAGGGGAGGCCCTGTTACTGGGCTTGCGGTGGTCTGCCCAATGCAATCCATAGCTGGGTACTACTTTTTTTGTTTCATTTTATTTTGTTTTGTTCGAGACAGGGTTTCTCTGTGTAGCCCGGCTGTTGGGTGCTGCTTTTAAAATTTCAGCAAATCATCGACCCATGCCAACTTGGAAAGACAAGAGGAAAAGACACTCCAGATGACTTTTCAAATAACAAGAGCCAAGAGGGTCTGACCAAGAAACCAGAAGCTTCATTTCCTGCAGTCCCTGACCAGCTGTCTCCATCTGTACCTCAGCGCAGTGTTCCCCAGTCTATTGGGCCCTGGTGGCCACAGCACAGGAATACAGCCTTCCACAGCAATGGTGGGCGCCCAGCATACAGTCCGAACCTCGCTGTCCATCACTGAAGTCCGTATTTAGCCCACACGCACTAGACACAGGGCTTGAGCTACTGAGAAAAGAAAAATGACCTTTCTTATGTAAGTCCAACGGTCACACATAATTAGTAGCTGCCATTCTGGAGGCCCTGGCAGGCAGACAGACACTGAGAAAGTACCCACCCATCCTATGTGCCTGAGGGACTCCACAGCCGGATCCAAGGCACAGTGAGAGCCTGAGGCCTAAGACTTGCCACTGAGTCTTCCAATCTGGCTTGGAAACTCTCAATTCTGTAGTGTGCACACAAATTCCGATCAAATTCTGATCCTTTGGTAGGTAATTTAAAGGGTCTTTCAAGAGCAGTTTTGACTTTGGAGCCTACAGGAATTTGCTTGCTCATTTGGATTTGTTTACGGTTTTGGGGTTTTTTTTGTTTTCTTTTTGTTTGTGGCAGGGGTTGTTTTACAGTGTTGGGAATTGAACCCAGGACCCAGAGTTTCAGCATCTGTGAGCCACATCGCCTCTAGCTCACAGGTGTACATGTAAACAAAAGGCTAGAAGCATGGTGGGGAGAGGGGTGGGAGGACCTGGGGATCTGGGGATACAGTGAGAGAAAGAAAAGGCAGTTCTCAGGGAGCAACATGGAAGAGTCACAAAGAGGGTGGCAGGGGCAGAAGGGTTCCCTGCAGGCAGCCGAGAAGACAGGTAACGGAGGGACAAGTGTTCAGGCACGCTGCAGTTTGAACTGCGGGGCGGCGCAACCCAGGGAAAGGCCTTTAATCCCTGCTCCAGAGCCTCATCTTACGGGAAAGACTTGAGACAGCAGCAGTGAAAGCTGGGAAGGAGAAAGAGCCAAATCAAAGGGCACCTCGGCGGAGAGGCTGACCGCTTCAGGGACAGATCATCTGAGCCTAGTCAATTACTCCCAGGCACAAGATTTTGCTAGAGAAGAAGCCATTCTCTCTAGCCGAAAGGCTGCTTTTGCCTTCATGATCTAGGCCAGAGGTTCCAGCCATCAGACAAAGTCTGGCTCGTTCTGTTCATTGTGCATGGAAGGGAGCAGGCATCATGGCAGATCAACAAAAGGCAGGATACACTCTCAACTAAGGCCTTAAACCTGGGGCGTGCAGGGAGGGGGGAGCAGCAGGTTAGCTCAGTAGGTAAAGGTACTTGCTCCTCCCCCCCACCCCCCCAACACGAGCCTTGCCAACTTCACATCTCATATGGTGGAAGGAGAGAACTTATAGCTCCCATGAGTTGGCTATCTGACTTTCACATGTGTGCACACATAAAATAAACAAATGTAATTCTTAAAATAAAAAAATAAAAAAAACTGGAAAAGAGATACAAAAAGGCTGATGTGCACAAAAGCCCCATAGCCAGAAATGGCTCTCAAGGTGATCTGAAAGGTCACTGTGAATGAAGCAGAAAGAGAAGAAAGACTAAGAGAGCAATGAGAAAAGCAGGCCAGGCCAGGGCCAGAGTCTGAGGATTTCAGGATTGTGCTTATCTATAAACAATCAGGGACGGTGTGGTAGGGAGTGTTTGCCAGTACACACAGGCCCTGGGTTGAGCATAGTTACCAGTCCATATCCCACAATTCCACTTTCAAGTCTGCACCCAGAAAACACATGTACACAGGCACCCGCCCTTCCTCTCTCTCTCCCTCCCTCCCACCATCCCTCCCTCTCTCTCTCTCTCCACACAGGAATGTTCAAGCCAGCATCATAAGCAGGTATGACTCATGTCTATCAACAAAGAGATGAACAAAATAAGGCATTCACAGACGACAGAGGTCTGGCACAGTGGGCTGGCCTGTAGTCTCAGCTGCTTGGGAGGCTGGGGCAAGAGGATTGCATGAGCCCGAAAGTTTGGCTGGGAATGTAGCCCAGTAATAGAGTGTTTGCCTAGCATGCGGAAGGCCCCAGTACCACCAACTCCTAGCCCACCCCCAAATACCTTGCCCAGCCTGGTAGCACAAGCCTGTAGTCCCAAGTACTCAGGAGACTTAAGACAGTAGGATCTCAAGTCCAAAGCTTACCTGGAATTCAATGTTTGGGCTACAGAGCCCACAAACCTTGAGTTCAACCAGAACAACACAGTAAGACTCAACCCCAAATCTCAAACACAGCAAACACATGAAATGTAATTTTTTTTTTTAAAAATTTTCAAGAAGAAATCTACTGTGCCTTTGAAGCAAAACAAGGACAGACAGAGAAGCCCTAGTCTAAACACTTGATCTGAAATGCTCCAAAACCTGAGCACCTTGGAGTGCTGATCCTAAGTAGAAAATTCCACCCTCGTTATCATGTGTCGGCTCACAGTCCACCCGAACAGGAGCCATCTGCTAGGCGTGGTGGCTTACATCTGTAAGCCCAGCAGCATCAAGATGGCCTCCAAAAAAAAAAAACACAAGACAAAAAAAACTGAAAACACTGGCTGAGGACCTTTGTGCTATGCAAGGGACACAGGAAACGAAGGTGAGTAAAGTTCAGACTCAAGGTCAGCCACAAAATACATCACTGTGCACATGCACATATCCCAATTCTTGAAAATCGGAAATCCACTCCTGCTTTCAAAAATTTAAGAAGAGAGATTCAAATGTTTAAGTATTTTTGGAACGTCTGGTTGGCAAGAGGGGTCCAGATGTTGAGACGGGCCCCTCCACCTGCTACATTTCTTCTCAGGCCTTTGAAGGGAAAAAGCAGAAGGTTCTTTTTAGGGTGCAGTTTCCCCACGTCAGCCAGAGAGATCAACTGCATCAGCTGGGGAGACGGCTTAGTCAGTAAAATCCTTGCTGAACAAGAATGGGGACACAAATTCAGATCCCCAACATGCCAGGAAAAGGCAGGCTGCCATGCCCAGCCTTCCCCACACCAGGGAGGATGAGACAAGGACACAGCAGGTCAAACCTGCCAAGAGAAAGCCATGATCAGATGGCTTCAGTTTGGGGGGGGATCATTTAGGCCTTATTAGGGAGGAGAGGGACTACAGGATAGTTCTGTCACTCATGCAAACTCGCCACTACACAGCAGGGCTAGCACTTCTGCGATCTCAGAGACGTCAGGGTCAGGGCGGTTCAAATCACTAATGTTTCTAGAGAGAAAACTTTGCGTCAGCGCTTCTACAGTCGAGGCTTAGAAGTACTGATGGCTCTGTTTTCTTAGAGATCCCTTGAAAAACGACAGAAGGTTCCTGACCTCCCAGCCATGCTCATGGTCCATCCCTTTGTGAAGGTCTTAATTTACATACGAGAGAAAGAGAAAGAGAGAGAGAGAGAGAGAGAGAGAGAGAGAGAGAGAGGAATGAGCCTGTGCTGATCATGGTCTGGGAGTAGTTAGCAAATTGCCCTACCTGCAAATTCCCTACCATCCCCGCTCTGTAAACACATCCATTCCCAGGCAAGTCTCACGGAGCACAACACTGTTCGGGATTTTAATATGCTGGGCTTCCGCTACATCTGTGCCTAGCTTCCGAGGGGACCATTTCCCTTGTGCCGGTGACACAACACAGACACAGCACAGCTGCACACCACTAGTCTGCCCACAAAATGTGCATGCAGCAGGATCAAGACATGCAAGCGGCCAGAAAATGGAGTCTCCATCCAGGAAACGTGAGTCAGACTCCTGCAGATTCCCAGTCTCTGGCCACCGAGGCAGGGCCTTGTCAGGCCCATTCAGTTAGGGCCAAACTCCTGCAAGGAAGTGTGCTGTGACCAGTCTTGCACAGAGAATGCAAAATGACAGCCCTGGGCCATTTCTGTCCACTTGATGTGACTTTCTGGGTCTGTGCACCATCCGAGAAACCGGTCTACACCAAGAAACTGGTCTATATCTCTGTGTATAAATGAGCTCCTATTGCAAGAAAATGGTGGGTCAATCCAGCAGGCATCACCAGAGAGCCCAATTCCTGGTGATGAGCAGTGAGGGAGAAGAACCCCACCCCAACCAACAAAGCCCCACACACTGGCAGCCATCACGTTACCCCTGCTGGCCCTGAAGGGATGTGACTAGGAGGTTGAAAGCAAAAGACAAAACTTGACCCCAGCGCCCTTACGTGGCCACTTCATTCATCCTCAAAAGCCTCAGTTTCCCAGACTGTGAAATGGGAAAACGCCAATCAAAGCAGTGAGATGAGACGTGATGAGGTGATATGCAAATGCCATGTGCAGCACCAGGCAGGAACTCACAAACTCTTCCCTGTGCCAGCACGCCTGGTAGATGGGGCTTGTGATTTATGCCTGAATAGCTTTCAGCAAATTGTCACCCTCGGACACAAATGTCACCCTGACATCTTGAAAGCCCGAAGGCTTTGTCTCCTGAGAAGTGAGTGCTCTGGAAAATGCCAAGGATGATATAAAGAAAGCAATAGACTCGGAAACTACCCTATTAATAATAAGTGATTACACAGGAAGAGCGCTGCTGATTGAAATTCAGAGAACAAGGTGTCTGAATAGGATTTGAGAATTCTGAGTTAGGTCTGGTAAGGTGGCTCAGTGGGTGCCTTCACACGCCACCAAACCTGAGTTTGGTGAGTCCTGAGGCCCTCCTCAGGACTCATAGAGGGGGTAGGAGAAAACCAAGTCCCAAGAGTTATCCTCTGACCTCCACACATACGATGGAATACGTACATACACTGTAAACAAATAACTACACCAGAGATGGTGTTGTTTGTTTGTTTTTAATCCAAGCACTCTGGAGGCCCAGTCAGGAGGATCTCCATGATCAGCCTGCTGAACTATTGAGTTCCATGCCCATCGGGGCAGCATGGTAAGAGCCTGCCTCCAAAACACAGCACGAAGAGCTAAGTATGTTGACACATGGCTTGCTGTCCCGGCTACTCCCTTAGGCCCACAAGTTCAAGACCAGCCTAGGCAACACAAAAACATCTTTAGCTCAAAGCAAGAAAACAGAAAGTTTAACAATGGGGAGTCTGAGGCAAGTTTAAAGAAAGCCTGTGATATATATTAAGTTCTTGGGCTGTGGAAATGGCCCAGTAGACCTGCTGCCAATCCTGAGGGCCTGAGTTCGATCTTTGGGGCCCACACAGTTGAAGAAGCAGGTCTCACAAAATGTCCTCTGGCCTCCGTGCATACACTGTGGCAAAATGACACACACACACAACAAAATAACTACAATAAAAAAAATATTTCGGTTGGGGGCCAGAGAGGTGGCTGAGAGATACGGAAGCATGACACCTTGGGTTCCATCAGCCACCTCTCCACCAATTACTACCAGAGTTTCTGAGTTCCCCCAGAGACAGCTGGCACTCACTCAGATCCTAAACCCCAGCACCAAGCCCAGAATAAAGCCTGAGCTTCTCCAGATGCCCCACCTCATATCCTGAGGAATTTTCTCTTCCTTGTGGAGACAGTGAGGGTGGGTCCAAGTGTCTAGACAGCAGCCAAAGGGCAGACACAGGACACCCGTCCTCTACCCTACTGATGCTGTACCCTACTCTTCCGGAGGAGGCCAGTGAGCCATCCACACCCAACCCACAGCCTTCCTGCCACCACGAGACAACTGACCACTTTCCTGCCAGTCCCTTCTGTATCTGCCCAAATCGCCCAGGTAGAAAGAGAGAACCCAGATATATGCGTGTGCACCTCTCTCTTCCTTCCCCCCCTCACTCTCCAATTAATCAATTACTTCTTTTTGGTTGTTTGTTTGTTTTTAGGGCAGGATTCTATCTTTAGGGGACTGAAACAATAAACACTGAGAACCACTAGATAGATAGATAGATAGATAGATAGATAGATAGATAAATTTATTTTTAAAAAGTGGCCTAAAGGACAATTCGTGTTCACAGCCTGGATCACCACACCATAGACTTCTGAAATAAATGCGGTTGAAAGAAGGGTAAGCCTTGTCCCAACACATCACAAACGTCACGTCACATCTTGGCTACCCAGACTTCACCTCTATGAATCTCAGTGCCCTGGGATCAAAGCTCTGGCTGTAAAATATGAGTGACACTCAGGTAACTGTGTCAGAAGAATGC
Source organism: Psammomys obesus (assembly GCF_907164565.1). Classification (NCBI taxonomy): domain Eukaryota; kingdom Metazoa; phylum Chordata; class Mammalia; order Rodentia; family Muridae; genus Psammomys; species Psammomys obesus. The sequence continues at coordinate 12,111,984 of NW_026596234.1, read as the reverse complement.
CCTGATTCAGGGTGTGGTGGGGCTGTCATCCCTGCCCTTGGAAACAGTTCCAGGCCAGCCTGCACTGCAGTAAGCTCAAGGTTAGCTTGGGTCATAAGAGACTGTCTCATAAAAGCAAATGCAAGCCTCATGTGGCGGCACAAGCCTTTAACACCAGTGCTTGGGAGGCAGTTCAAGGCCATCCTGATCTCCAGAGGGAGACCCTGTGTCAAAATAATAACAACAATCGTAACTAATAATGATGCGATGGCTCAGCAGCTAAGAGCACACACATACTGCTCTTGCAGAGAACCTGAGTTCAATTCCCAGCACCACGAGCACCTCCAACTCCAGAGCCAGGGGTCTGAAACACTCTCCTGGTCTACCCGGTACCCACATTTACTTGCTCATACCAAACACAGACATACATGTAATTTAGAATAAATAAATAAATATTTTAAGAGAAAGATGCCCTCAAAACAGCAGCAGCCAAAGCAGGCCCCTCCCCACAAGGAAGACCACCAAAGGGCTGGGAAACAAGGGGGGCACTCCCCTTGATTCTGAACAAAGCCAGAGCCTCCAATCACTCTGAACAGTGCAGAGAGCATCAGGCTGAGCCACTGTGTAATGGAGGAACACAGGCACACACACACTTCCTGGTTCCCAGTATGCCCTGGGCTACCCTATACAGTTTACCAAGCTGGCTGGAGTGAAAACAAAACACAGAGAGGAAGAACTCCCTGTCTTCTCTACAGTCTCTAATCATGGAAGCCTTTGGGGGGAGGGAGAGTACTCTCATGTTCACACCATTCTGAGCACTGGATGTGAGCAAAACTCACCCGAACTTTCCCACCCCATTTAGGGAAAACTGAGCCCTAAACTATAACTCAGCCCTGGTGGGAGCAAGCGGCAACCAGGTGGCCTGGCTCTCTGGGCTGGTTTAAAAGCTCTGTGCAGGCCATGGCTGTATAGACTGCTTGCCCCACATCTCTTAACAGCACATAAAAGCGTGGGCTTGGTACACAGTGACAGGAGGAACCTTGCCATCCCAGCACTTGGGAGGTAGATGCAGGAGGATCAGAGGTTCAAGGTCACCCTCACCTGCATAATAAGTTGAAAGCCAACCGTGAGCCCACCCTCCCCATCCCACCCCCAAATCTATGCAATTGCCCACTGGGGTCAGTGACTAAAGTGTCCACTGCAACAGCTTGGCATCCTGTGAAAAGCACCACACCCAGGAATGTCAGTGTATAACCCCAGAGCAGGGGGGGTGGAGGAGGGGGGTATGGAGACAGGCATATAGCAGGGGCCTGGTGACCACACGGTCTAGTGAAAATGTTTTATGGACATAATGATAGAGGAAACTTACAGATAGCTAGAGGTATTCCATTATCTTTTTTTTCGTGTGTGTGTGTGTGTGTGTGTGTGTGTGTGTGTGTGTGTGTGTGTGTGTTGCCCAGCAGAAGGATGTTGGATCCCGAACAGCTGAAGCTATAGGCAGCTGTGAGCCATGGGTGCTGGGAACCAAATTCAGGTTCTCTGGACAAGCGACAAACGCATACCTCAACCACTGGGCCATCTCTCCATCCCCCACTATCTTGAGTGGGTCGTGGTCCTACTGAATGCACCCTTGCGTTAGCAGTTCTTCACTGTACACAAAGCACTCCAAAACGGTACACAAAAGGCAAGCCGGGGAGCCAGCTTTCTTGATGCTGAGATGGAGAGGATGGAAAGGCCAGAAGTGGCCCACACAGCTAACACAAAAGGGGGGCGAGCGGCTCTGCGGGTAGAGGTGCTTGCCACCAAAATTGGAGGTCTGAGTCTGATCCCAGGGTCCTACACGGTACAAAGAGCGGACTCCAGCAAGTTGTCTTCTGACTTCCACATCTGTCCAGCAGCGAATGCATGTGTGTGTATACAGGCACACAATTTTTCAAAACAAGTATGTCTTTGGAGACAAGCGTACGAAGCATTTATGTCTAGCCCCAGCAGACACAGAAAGGCAGGTGCATGAAAATGCACAGACAGGAGCAGTAAGGGTGAGGTCACACCTCTGTGTCTCGGCTAACTCAGAGAACCTAGACGCAGGCGCCCCAACATCAACGGGCACGCTAGCACAATTGGGTCTCTGTTTCTAATACCACTGTCCCAAAGATGGCCTGAAGGGGAGCACAGACACGACGAGCCAGAACATAAACAGTCATAAACAGACACAGCCCAAGACTGCTAGCCCAGGGACACCCAGAGCCAACGCAAAGCGCTCCCAGCAGCCCAGTGGAAGCAATTTGTAGTAAGTAGCAACGCATAACCCCAAGAGGACAAGAATGAGCCTTGGGTCCATAATACTATAAAGGAACAGAGAAGCACATGGCAGAGAGAGCTGGAGGAGAAGGCTCAGCAGTTACAAGCACTGGCTCCTCCAGATGACCTAGGTTCATTTCCCAGCACCCACATGACTCACAACCACCCATAACTCCAGTTCCAGGGGACCCAACACCCTCTTTTCGTCTCCATGGGCACCACGCATGCATATGGCACGCAGGCATATACGCAAGCAAAACACCCAACACCCATATACAGAAATTTTTTTAAATAAATAAATATTAAACTTTTTTTTTTTTAAAGACCTTTTATTTATTTATTTATTTATTTTTTAAGGAAGACAGAAAGACAGACACGACATCTCCACTGTACGGAATTCTAATGTAGTCACACTGGGCCTTGGAGGATGGAAGAGGGACATAATCCCCTGCTCCTGGGATGTGGCTCAGTGATTTCCTTTCCAAGAATGTAGTGTGGGGCAGCTCAGTCAGCAGAGTGCTTGCCCAGCCTTAACAAGCCCCAGGTCCCATCCCCAGTGCCACAAAATTCCTGCACGGTGGATCACGCCTGTAACCCCAGCACTCAGGCAGACCCTCCTTGACTACACAGCAAGTTTAAATCCAGCATACACTACTAAGAGTCTCTGTCAAACAAAACAAAAACAAAAAAACGTTTCAGGAGTACAATTTGGAAAATGTCAAGGTCATCATAAAGTTCTGAGAAACTATGGGGACAATGCCATGTAGTATCACAATAAATAGCATTCTGGAAGAGAAATGGGGACTTTGCCAGGAAAACTGAGGACATCTGAACCCAGTGTGGGCTTTAGTTTGGCGAATCCAGAACATCTAGCTAGCTATGCCAAAGAGGACAGTAACAGGAGGGGTGTGGAGGGGTGGGGAGGAGGCATGGGGGCTACAGGAGTCTTGAAATCTAAAACTCTTAAAATGAGCTTATTTTTAAAACAACTCAAAATGGCAGGATTGCTCTTTCAGAACCAGCACCCAAAAAAGCATTTCTAGCAACACCTTCGATGAATCTGTGTGATAAGGAAGGTGCAGGCTGCCAGGGCCCAGGACAGTATGTTCCAGATAGACAGAAGGCCAAACTCCCAGGACAAACACGAGGACGCAGGGAATGAAGTTGGCAACAGTTGGTACCGGGTGAATGGGTGTCACAGGGCAAAAGAGACAAAGAGAGGCAGGTCGCAGCGACTTCAGGGTTAAGATAAGCATGAGGATGTTAAGAAGTGAGTGGAAGGAACTAGAAGCACTGGGAAGATAAACGGGACTGAAGGTGGGTGCCTGTGCACACGTGTGGAGGCCAGAGGTCAACCCCAGGAGTTCTTCCTCAGGTCCTGTCCACCCACGGTGATTTTTTTCCAGACTAGGTCTCACATCATATAAAGCAGGGATTCAAGACCGGCTTTTTAGATGTCTTCTGGAGACTTGACTTAGGGCCTTGGCAAGCACTTAACCAACTGAGCCATCCTCGAAACCCAACAGAATGGTCCTCAGTGCCCTGGGCAAAGGTGAATGGACACTGGTCATGAGGAGGTGGCAAGTGTTAGGCAGGGGGGAAACTACCTATAGTTATGAACTAGGCAGTTTCTTGATGTATAATGACAGAAAAGATCTCCACAGCGGGCAAGGCAGGCTGCACCCACCAAAAGCCCCAAATGTCCCTGGGGACATTCCCAAGTTGGTGGCCCATGACTTCGGACCTTCTGAAAGGGTAGTTTTACTTTGCCTATCAAGGGGTCCAGGAATGAGGAAGTCTCAGCACAGCCCACTCTACCCACTTACCACCCATCAGAGACTCAGTGTCCTTGTCTACAGAGTTGGACACCTCCCACTTCAGAAGGGGATTAGACAGGCTCAATACTAGAAGGCCCATGATGGCCCCCTCCAGCCTTCAAACACACCAGTATCACTGCCACTCAGCTCAAGGTAGGAGGAGCCTGAGATAGAAAACCATTTCATACCTGAGTTTACCTATAACAAAAGGAGCCAGGCATGAGCAGCAGTGCAAACCTTTAACCCCAGCACTCAGGAGACAGAGGCAGGTGGATTTCTGTGAGTTCAAAGCCGACAGGATCCACAGAGTAATAAGTTCTAGGCCAGCCAGGCCTGGATAGTGAGACCCTATCTCCGAAAAGAAAAAGAAAGGGAAGGACACAGAAGACAGACAAAAATGAAGACCAAACAGCCACCAGCCAGGACCTCTCTCTACTCTCCCTCATCCTCTATACTCTGGATTGTGTCACCAGGCCACATGCCTCATCAGTCCACCCTGAAGGGGCTCCCTTGGTCATGGTCAACTGTCTCCAAAGGCTCTGGTGGAAAGACACCCCCTGCTCCAGCTCCCCGGGCTTCGCAGGGGACAGCAAAGGCAGTGAGCTTTGCCTCCTCCTCCCTGCCAGCTCTGCGTGACCATCTGACCCTGAGTTGGACCCAAAATAATAAGCTGTCCCTTTTTCTTTCTTTCTTTCTTTCTTTCTTTCTTTCTTTCTTTCTTTCTTTCTTTCTTTTTTTCTTTCTTTCTTTTTTCTTTCTTAGCACCAAAATGTTCTCTTTTCTTTTAGGTGCCTTTAAGAAGTCACATTCTGACATCCTGGCCAGATGAAATCCTCCTCTAGGAAGGGTCTATAACAGCCCTCCCTGCAGCCCCTCCCACCTCCCAAACAGAGCAGGGAGCTGCAGCGAAGGACCAGAACAGCACAGCAGTTAGGCTTATTAAGGCGAATACGTGACAGTATTCCACTGAGCTGCTGTTAAGAGCACCCAAGGCACAGGCAAGTGCTCCCTTTGGGGTGCCCCACAAACTCTCACTGAGCAACAAGGCAGGCCCAGCCTACCGCAGGCTCCCAGCAAACAGAACAGACACCACAGTTTGCTCTGAATGCAGGCACTGGCCTCCTCAATCCCTTGTTATTGCTAACCAAGACCACCATTTTCCAATGTGGCCAGCCCACTCCAGGCCGCTCCAGGGACTGCCCAGAGGCCTGTTGTTAAAATCAGCTGCAGACCTCAGTGGCTTATGCAGAAAGCCACATTTAGACTCCTGTAATACTCGCATCACTCTGGAGAGAGGCAAGTGGGCACCTTCTGCCCAGACACACACCCAAAATTTACCACAGGGCAACTCTGGGCCAGTCAGCACCCACACCTATACAGACACAGCGGGGAAGGAAGACCAACCGAACAATGTCTCCAGAAATTAGGTCCATCCATCAAAGGACCCCACAGTGCAACGGGTGTCACAGCCGGCAGTGAGAGAGAGCCACATTTCACATCTCTCAAACAACAAAAGAAATCCCCCTCTCCTCACGAACTGAGTAGATAATCTGAGATTTTTTTTTTTTACTCACCTTTGGAGCGAGTAGAGATATCCATTCCCTCTACCACCTCCTGTTCAGTTTTTATTTCCTCTTCAGCCAAGCTGAAATAGAACAAATTATGTATGTTTAGGTAGGCTGCAAATGGCCTCTGTGGGGGCAGCTGCTGGGGAATGAGAGAGCAAACTCGCCTTCTCTCAAGACCGTCCGTCTGGGAAGGAAGGAGAGAGCACAGCTGATTTCAACCACGTGTGAAGATGCTAAAGGGCTTCTTTAAATCAGTGGAATACTAAAAATACTTCTTTAAAAAGTTAAATTCATATTTCAATTGTCAGACCATTCATTAAGAGATTGTGAGAGACATGTTTTTAGTTTATAAACAGAAGCACAACCTACCGGCTTCTATCCTAAAAACCCAGGTGAGAGAGGCCTTTCTCGTGGTACACAGAATCCCTAACTTAGAATTCTACCAGGCCTCCCCATCCTGAACCTAACAGCTCCCCCCAATGAGGCAGGAACACGAAGAAGAAGAAGAAGAAGAAAAAAAAAAAAACATACTGGTTAAATTACAAAGCAGAAAAACATGGCCAGACTTAAGCACCCTTCATCCCAGGAATCAGGACCCTGGGGTCACTGGGAAGCCTCAACCCCAGCAGGCATGGCTTCCTTCTGAACTGTGACTAATTACACTCCAGCACAGACAGTGGAATGAGGAAGAATTATTTAAAAAGACACAGGCTGAGTGGAGAGTTGGGATAAGAAAAGAGAAAGGCAGGCCTCCTTGGCTAGGAAGGTCTGTCATCCAGAACCTTCCCTGCCTTCCTGCAGAAACACAGATTCAACAGAGCAGGCCCTTTCAGACCTAACCCCCACTCCCAGCCTAACACTTCATAAGCCAAACAGAAGGAAAAGCAGATCTGCTCTGATAGGTGTGCGTGATCTGAAGTGCTAGAATGTTCCAAGCATTCCAGGATGCTGCTTTGGGGAGATTGCTTAGGTACACTCCCAGCAGATCATGGTTCAGCAAGAAGAAAGGGACACATCACCAACTGATGTGGCTGAAATTTTCCATTGGGAAGGCTCGAAGGCAAGATAGGAAGACAGTGAAGAAGACAGTCCTGTATCAGTGAAAAGGCAAAGGATGGGTCCAAAAAGGCAGCCTTGAGCCTAGGAGCTCCGGCTAAGATGGAGTCCTGTTTGGGAGAGTTCCAGGTGTGTTGGGAGGGCAGAATTCAAGACAGGAACTAGGCAGAAAATGAAATGATTCTTGCTCAGGGCAGGAGCTCGGAGTCCTCCGACTTTAACTAGCCCCAAGAGAGAAAAGAGAGGGAGGTAGTTTGGGTTTGAATTTGAGTGTTAAGACACTTAACTTTCTGATATGGCACCATGGTAAGAATTCCATTTAGTCAGCATCTGTAGCCAGACCAATGACACAAACCACCAAAGAAATACTGACACGTCTTCACAGGTGATCCTCCTCAAAAGGAAGCAGCTTGCCAGCCCTGGGCATGTCACCAACATGGAACAAAACATGGAAGGTGCACTTTCTACCCCAGCTTCAAGGGAAGCACATTGCCAGCTCAGAAACACAGCCTGGAACAGGGGCTCATTATCTGTCCCTGTGCTGCTGGAGGGATGGTTCTTGCAGTCATCAGAGATGGGGGAGATGGTTAACGTCAAAAGAACAACCCAGAACCTTGATCTTTCTAGCAACCAGAGTAATGTTCCCTTCCCTAGCATGAAGTATGGGAAATGCGTCCCACCCATATTTTGAATGATTGGGGGACAAAGCCAATCTGTGTGCTCCAACTAAAATGGTCCAGAGGGGAGAGACATTTGAGATTCACAGAGCAACGACCCTCTCCCCCCACCCAAAAAAAAAAAAAAAAAACCCACTTGAAGGATTTCTGCTGTGATGGAAACATTCAAAGGTATATTGATCAAGGAGGAGGCCTGCACTGAAGAGAACAATTATGTGGCTTGTAAGAGCCCAGAGGGGCTGAATACTTCAGGCAGGAATGCAGCTGAGAAGCTAAGAAAATGCAAAGTAGTTTCGGGGTGGCTGCTAGCTGCTGAGTTTAAGATAATCAATTCTGAAACAGAAGTGGGGGGTAAGCTGTTTTATCTTCCCAAGCATTCACAAGTGCTCGCCAGCCGCCTCACTTTAACGCTAGCACCACAAGTTTTGAGCCTAGGATTTCCAGCACAATTGAAGAAAATCTTTTTTTTTTTTAACACAACAGCAGCCTATCCCTTCAAAGGCAACCCCCACCCATACAACTACATGCGCGCTCACACACATGCACGCACGCACAAGTGCACAGCTTGTATCTGACTAAATTGACATTGCAGTGTCTGTGAATTTAGAAGAAGAAGAAGAAGAAGAAGAAGAAGAAAAAAAAAACAACACTTCATTTACAAAAGCAAAGCCCAAAATACAAAATCAGTCATTTCGAATAGCCACATCTGAGAGACTTCCTTTTACCTACAATTTCGGGTTTCTTTTTCTTTTTTCTCTCTTTTCTTTTCTTTTTTTTTTCTTCAGTGTTTAGCACTGGTGTATCACTGGGAAGGGAGAACTACAAACATGAGAAGTGCTGATGAGAAGGATCTGTGCCTTTCTAAATGCCCCACAGATCTTGGGCAATTCAGTTTAATAGCTGTTTGAAGACTGTGGGGTGGAGGTGGGGGCGGGCAGCCGAGTAACAATCTTTAGAAAGAAAACTGCAGCTGGAGAAAATACTTTGAACTTTTGCCATTGACACGTTAAAAGTCTTAGCATACACAGCATCCCCCTCTTCCACGGCTACTAGAATCCAGCAACCCTCATCATTTCAATCAACAAAGGAATAAGTCCTATTTTCAAACTGACATTTCTATTTTTGTAAAGGTCTGATGGGGTGAATGGATACATAAAGGACAGGGTAAAAATAAGCCAATAGGAAAAGAAAAATGTATCAACTAGTTGCATTGTATACACGCGGCCATCAGCACTTAGGCTCCTATTTACCCAAGTCACTTACTGGTGGATCCACAAACGGCCACATTTCAGGCACCCGAAATAAGAAACAGCACCTGCAAACACAATCAAGTCCATCTCTTCCCCTTTCCCAAAAAGAGTAAGACTCCCACATATTCATTCCCTGAGCAAGAAATCTGGGTTTCTAAACCTGCATGCACTGAAGGGGAAAAAAAGGGAGCAATTAAAAGTTGCATACGCACTCCTGTCCTTCCAGGAAGCCTTAACCCTTCTGATTATTAATTCTGAGGGCTCAGGGCTGGTCCGTAATTCCCAGGCATTCTCACCCCTCCAACACTTGCAAAGGAGAGAGAGAAAAAGGCAAAGCCTAGCTATTTGACAGGGTGGGGGAAGAGCCTGGGCGGATATACAATAGGCAGATCCTTCTTTTCCCAAGTGCCCCGACTGCCTGACTTTTACAACAATCTGTAAGCCAGCTAGAACATAGAACCAGCATGCAGAAGACCTGGCTGCCCCAGTCAGAAGAACATCACACAGCAATTCGGGAATCGTGCACCGGTCCAAAGCGCTTCTCCTAGCAGGTTTTTACTTTCATTCAAAATACCAAAAGGGTCCAGGCTGTAAGAAACACTTAATACCCAGGGCACACACCATCCTCCTCCCATGTCACAACCGTCAGCATCCAAATGTAGGGGGGGGGGAGGAAGAGGACAACAACAAAACAAAACCAAGCATGCGCCTCTGAATCTGCAAATAATTTTCTTTAATTGGGGGAGGGGGGGTGGTTAGCAAAGCGCTTTCTGTAATCACTCACCTAAAACGGGCAGTCATCGGAGCTAAGCTATTTATGCAGGGTTCTTAAAATGGCGGCTGGCAACAGTGCCTCACTCCTGTATTGGAGCTAAAATGGTAGCAGTTTGTTCAATAGCTGAGCTCATGGTTTAGGGAGCCCTGCTAGTTCCAAAGCCGCCTTCATGAACATCAGAACTAGGAAACGCTCCACCAAAGGACACCAACAATCCAACGTTTGAAGAAGAAGAAGAAAAAAAAAAAAAAAAAGAAGGAAGAAAAAAAAAAAAAAACCCAACAAACTGCAGTGGCGGGGAGTTAGTGAAGTCACAGGTTCCTAAGGAAAAGCATTCCCTTTCAGGCGTTCAGCCTTCCTCGGGAGAATGTGCTGGGGCCCCCTTGCCCTGGACTGAGGTGGGTGGAAGGTTAGGAATTACGCAGCCCCCTGGCATAATGTGAGAACAGACAGGTGTCTCTGCACGCAGCTCTGTCCTAGAGAGCAGGCTGCAGGGGGAGGAAGCCCGTGCCCTTCTGAGTCCAGAGCAGCACAGCTCCACATCACTTCTCCAGGTGAAATGAAAGCTCCCAGAACAGCAGGCATCTAAGACAGCAAAGCTACAGGGCTGCACCTCTGGCTGAGGCCAAGGTGAAAACCCAGAAAGGCTGTGAGCCTACAGTTTGCCATCACCAAATACAGCAGCCACCCCTGAGGACAGGGATCATCAAGGACAGACCCTCAGGTCTACACAGGAGTAACTCAAGTCCACAAATGAGGTTTTCATCCACTTCCCACCACAGAGCCTGGGAGGTTACAATGCATTTTTGTAAAGCTCCCTTCACAGGCCGAACTATTAATAATGTGGCCGATGTCACTGACTGCTAAGGTCTGGGAGCTGCAGAATTCCTCCGGCACTGGGAGCAGGGAGTTTCAAGGTGACAGCTTTTCAGCTCCTAGGGAGAAAGGAGGGCACCATGCCCAAGGCTGAGCTGGGCAAGGCCAGGCCGCTGGCTGGGAGCCGGCCTGTAGGTAGGTGATCCGGGTAGGAAGGGTTGGCCTGGCAGCATGCTGGCTGCAGAGCTGGCAGGGCCTCCCTGTTTGTCTGGAAGGAAAGCAGAACCCGAGGTGGGGGAAGGGCAGCCAGAGCCCAGCAACCTGAGGCCAAGGGTGACTCCTGAGTTGCTTTTGCATTTGAAGAACTATGAAGGCTTCTAAAACCACGGCTGCCCTTTACATCTCGGCCATGGAGAGGGGCCCCTCGAATGTGTCTTTCTTCTCAGGGTCAAACAGAGGCAAAGAGATCCACGGGCTGGCAACCGTGCCTCGGCCAGAGGAGCCAGAAGGGGAAAGAAAGCAAACAGAAACAAAAGAGGTGACACATTTGACTAGGATGGACTTGCCAAACATACCTTGCCTCCAGGGTTAGCAGCACCCAGACTTCTAAAATGACACCACACACACACACACACACAACCTTTTCTTTAAGACTTGATGCTCTGGCTCTCTAGAAGAAAGAGGGAAAAGCTATTGTTTTCACCCCTAATTTATAATCCAAGGGACCTCATGCTGTCTTTCTGACTCAAATCTTTGAGCATTGGTTATAAAAGTAACTAGACTTGGCTGCAGCGTTTCTGCAATGTTCTTGCTCTACAATTAGAAAAACACTGAAGAAAGTTTACTGAGTGATTATATGTAATTAATTCCTAGTTAAGACTGAGCACTGGCCATTTTCTGGAGCTAATAAAAGCAGTTACTCCCCTCCCCCACACGAATGCCACTTCAACTCCAGAAGCAGAATGGTGTACCCATCTTGGAAGGTCTTAAAGGGGACAGGGGGAGAGAGGACCAAGAGATTAGAGGGAGGGAGAGGAGCAGAGAAGAAAAAAGGGGGGTAAGGAGAGGAAAGATAGGCAAGGGAGGGAGGGGGAAAAGGAAAGGGAGGAAGGGGGAGAGGAGAAGAGAAGAGAAGAGAAGAGAAGAGAAGAGAAGAGAAGAGAAGAGAAGAGAAGAGAAGAGAAGAGAAAAGAAGAGAAAAGAAGAGAAAAGAAGAGATCAAAAGCTCCAGTGTCTGTATTTGTTCCTTTGCAGCTGTGAATCCTCTTTGGGGACCAAGGAGGCAGGAGGAAAAGGGAAAACAGCCCATCAGTTTGTTTTCTCCTCTGCAATTTGCACAAGTGTTGAACCTTCCACCTTGATGAGGAAAGCAAAGTGGGGGATGGGGGAAATCCTAGGGAAGGAATGCAGGAGCCTCTTCAACTGGGCCACCTGCTTTTTTCCTAAAAGGAACAACAACAACAAAAAAGTAGAAATTTCCAGAAGTCCTACACTCAGGCCACTCACTGCAAATGTCAACCCTTAACCCTTTCCCCAAATCTACTGGTTTAACAGGAGAGGAAAAAAGAATCCCCCTTGGCTAGTCTGTGGGCCAGAACTGAGGTCCCACCTAGTCCAACTGCAATGCAGTCACTTTTTTTTTTTCCTAGCTTTAGTAACTGAAAAAGAATGCTATACTTCCAAAGCAATTAACTTTTTACCCACCCGTGCATGGTGGTGGCTATGAGGAGAAGCAGCCAGCTTGAGCCAGGGCTGGGAAATTGGCTGGGGTTCTCACTCACACACAGATCCTGCCTTTCCAAACCTGTGGGAGCCATTTTAATGCAAGCTTTTAGAGGACAAACACTTGGCCCATCAAGCCAAGAGGCAAACCGGGAGGCCTGTCATTAGCCACTGGTTCTGGGGAGGCCGCACGAAACTTGGTTTGTAATTTCCACTTACAGCAAGGAGATAAGAAGAGAGAAGCAGGACTTGTGGGGGGCAGTGGCCCTGGCTTAAAGATTACAGCTCATCTGTGTTTTGACTCAGAGACGCTGGCCTGCCTCACAGGCTGCCCAGCTGACACTTCAGTCCTCCTCTCTTTACTAAATTGAACCTTTTTCAACTGGTGTCAAAGGTTGGCCTGCTTGAACGCTAAAAGAAAAGATTAGGGAGTCTCAGAAGTTGGCCTAAGACCACCACTGCGTGCACTGGCATCACCTGCAGTCAGGCTGGACTGGTCTCAAAGCGGGAAATACATGTGGTGAACTTCCAAGCCGACCCTGAAGGCAAATGCTGAGAGAAAGTCGACTTTGGTCACTTTAAAATTCTAGCTGCAGCCTCAAAATTAGGGCAAATGCAAAGCCACCACGCACGGAGAGGTGTGCGTGACCAGGCTTGTGGGGCGGAGGAAGGCTGTAACTGATGGTCAGTGAGTCCTATAGCAAACCTAGTGTGGGAGTGGATAGGATTCTGTAACTACATGTAAACACCATCTAACTTAGATATGACAACACAAGGCACACACACAGGCACACACCCCGTGTGTAGGGCTCTGGAGCCCCTAAGAACAAAACAGTTTTGTTCACATTTCACAAGCAGATCACCTACCCAGAGTTCAGGAGAGCCAAACACAATTCAAGGTCTATCTGCAAGTCACAATGAACCCAGAGATCCCTCCCCCAGCTGAAGGTAAACAGGAAGTGAAGATCTTCAGTCCTAACTGCAGATCAGCAGGAACAACACTGGATTCAAGCCATCGCCTAAACTCTGTAGAAGCCAACCCCCCCATTACCACTGATCCCCAAAGGTTCACCAAACTCTTGATACATGCTCACAGGAGATGGATTGCATTACTTACCCAACACACTCGTTCATGCAACCGTCTCACTTTTCCCCAGTTAGGAAGAGAGAACAGGCTGGCAGATTTGGGACTTGATCAAAAAGGAAAATTTTTTTGTAAACAGTTACATGGCATTATTTAAAAACACACACCACCACCACACACAACCCAGCAACTGGTTATGGGATGCTGTCAAGAGCCTCAGGTATGATCTTAAGTCCTCTGCACTGTATCACAGAGGACAGAAGATGATATACTGTTGTTCTTTTTTTTTTTTAAAGGGGGGTATGAAAACAAAGATAAAGAAACATTAGCCCATGGAAAATCATGCAAGGGTAGAAAGCAAAAGAGTCCTCCTGGTTTGTTGTTGTTGTTTTCTTCCTGCAGGATGTTATTCAAAATCTCTCCCCATTCCCACTCTCACCCCCCCACCCCCACCCCAGCCACCATCCCTACTCCAAAAACTCCCTCAGAGGCTAGGAAACACTTTCAGAAGAACCATTTGCTGGCTGTAGGCTGACTTGAAGAACACTCTGTACCAGGCTAAGTCAGGAAAAAAGGCTGAACAATGTAGCTGCAAGTGTGAAGCCCTACAGAGGCAGGGGACAGTCCACATGCCACCACCCACTTAGGCCCAGGAGCCAGCCTGCCTCCCTGAGCACAACTCTTGCTCAGGCCTGGGTTCTGTTGCAAACACACATCCACTCTTGTCAGAACTTAGCCCGGCCTTTCCCAGAACCTCTCTGGAGAAGCAGGCTTGCTTGCCCTGCTATTTGCCACATGCAGTCCTGAGCAGTGCTGGGAGAAGACCTTCTGGCTTACCTTCCATTTTCTTCCCCCAGCAGGCATGTGACACAGAGCAGACAATAGTGCAGGGGGGAGGCTGTTCAGAGAGAGAGACAGAGAGGGAGAGGGAGGAAAAAAGAAAAAAAGAAAAAAAAAAAAAAAAAGAAGAAGAAGGGAATAATAGCTTCTCTTTTGGCATACCAGGCTCTAGCTTCAAACTCTCCCAGAAATTCTTTGTCCTGGTCAGAGTAAAGGTGTTCCAGGCCCTCACTAGTCTGTAAAATCAAGCTTTGGCTAATGGCTACTTAGCCATGTGACCCAAGAAAGGAGAAAAAAAAAATCTCTCTAAACAGTCCCAAGTTACCCTAAGTGCTCTGGGGGGGTGAGTGTGACCCAGCCAGGCTACAGACAAATCACACTGCTACTCCACAACTCGGATGACTCAGAGGGAGGGGGGAAAAGATGGTTAAAAAGCCGAGCTTACCTCTGTGGATGCATTGTTAACTGTGTAATGTCAATACTTATAAAACATGGAGGACAGGCTCCTAGTTCTCACAGAAAAAGGGTTTGGCACTTCGGCTGATGATCTGGCCGCCTAATAAAAGCTCATCCCCGATTGGCTGCTCCGGCAAATCGGAGTGTAAAGCCGCCGCGGATTGGCTGAAACACTTCCTGAGCGATTATCTTTGTGAGGCTCGGGTGAGCAAGAGCCATCCTGTGCATAGAAAAAGACAGGCTAAGCTAGGCCTTTTGCAGGAAGAAAAACTTGGGAAAAGGGCCCCCACACGCACTTCTACCACACCCTGGCTAGATTCCCCAGTCCAGGCAAACCCGTGCAGCCAGCCTGACCTGCTCCAGCGAAGCCTGAGGCCAGGATGCCACTGGGAAGAGCCCTTTTGGAGTGGGCTGGACGACTCCTCCACACCTGCCTCCACACAGAAGTCGTTTTTCTGAGGAGGCAAGCAGGCAGTTTTCTAGACCAAGCCAGCTTGAGTGGGTCTCAAAGGAGAAAGTCGAGCTGAACGGTGGAGAGTCCCAGGGAGACAGGAGCAAGAGGGACAAGGCCAGACGCAGGCCTCTGAAGGGCTGGGGGGGGGGGGGAGAACAGGCAGCCCAAGGGAGGCCCCCAACAAATCAGCAAGGGGCATCCAGGTTCCTGAGAGCTGAGAGGCGCCTCTGCTGTGGGGAGGAGTGGTCAAGTTTGCCTAGTCATGGTCAAAGTGCCTGTTGGAAAAAGCAGGCCCAGAGAGCCATTTGCAAGGCTGGGTGGGAGTCTATAACCTCACCACCCCCTCAGTCAGACCTCAAAAGAAAAACCAAAGGGCTCCTCTGCCAGGATGGCAAGGGAGGGACCCTCTCCAGGCTTGCCCTAAGGAAAGCCAAATGCACTGCTAGCAGGCCACATGCCTCCCATCTACAGACTTCCCTTCCCAGCTCCCTCCCCCACCGATGAGGCCTGCTAAACCTGTCAGTTAAACAAAAATCTGACTTCCGTATTAGTCTGCGATGCCTTCAGCTTCCTGCCTGTTAACCCTCTCTCGGACTCCAGGCCTTGCTGGGAAAAACTAGGCCCTGAGATTGCAGAAAAGGCCTGTGGAAAAATACAGCTGCAGCTCTCCAGGCAGATGCAGAAAGAGAGAGAGAGAGAGAGTGAGCTAGCTTAACTCACTGCTGTCTCGCCTCTGCTTCCCAAGGAGGCGTGGACCTTCTGAATCCAGGGCATACAGGCAGTGCCTCTCAGTCTGAGAAGCCATTTAAATCCAGAGGGACAGAGAAAGATGTCAGACCCGGCCAGGAAACAAGAACCTCCATTATAGTCAGGCCTACACACCCACAGGTTGGCCCTTTCTGCCACAATCGCCCCTGTATGTGTGTTCTGGGGGGGGGAAACTGGGCCCTGTTTGGTGGGCAGACAAATCCCCTGGGCTTGGTAAGGGTTCTTGCTTCAATTTATTTCCACAGAGAACTGCTTCTTTTTGTCCCCTAAGGCAGATGGAATGGCGATTTCACACACAGCCTCACACTTGGCAGTCCCCCCCCCCCCGCTCCCCCCATCCCCTGGCTCTGCTCCCCAGTAAAATATTAACTAGTTTCTCAGACCTGCTTATAATTCTACTCGTTTCAATGGTGCTGGGTGGGAGGCCAGGGCCTGTTTCTTCCTAAAAGCTGCCATTTGTAGAAAAGGCAAAGAATCTCAGACTGTCCAAGACTCTTTCCTATTCTTTGGTTGTTTGTTTAAACAAAAAAACGTCCTTAATTAACAAGATTTAAAAAACAAAAAGCAGACGGGAAATAAACACCTTTCTTTAGGGGCTGGAGGTGCCGTAGCCAGACACCAGGAGGCGGACCCAGGAAGCAATAAAGTCCCCCTCAGCTCCTGAAATTAGGACTCGGTCCTGCCTCCCTGCACCATTCCTCAAAGAAATTGAAGAGCTGAGCTGACCGCTTGCTCTCCCTGCCCCCCAAGGACAACGGATGCCTGGCAGGCCAGCATGCATTCTCCCTGACTGGGGATTGGCTATCAGGCTCCAGACCCAGCCAGGAATCCAAACACTACTGCGGAGCAGACCCTGGCTTTGGAAAGGGATTTTGTTGTTTTAACCAGCTGAGGCCGATATGCTGGGAGGACACCTCCAGAACCACTAGGCCTGACAAAGGCATTCAGGACAGCAGGTCTGGTCTCACCCAAAGGGAGGGCTCAGCTCTTACTGGGGAGAGAAACCTCCTGGGAGCAAATAGGGAACCTGAGGCCTGGTTTATCTGGGCACACTCTTCCGACTCTGCCATGGCCCATAGGAAATACTGCTTTAGGGAGAATGACACACAAGGCTGCTGACAGGTCTCGTGGGCACCTAACTTCACAACTGGAAAAGGAAATACATGCACAGCCTGGGCACTCAAGGATAGTCCCGGATTAAAGCTTGTCGCATAAGCAACTGCAGCACACACACACACACACACACACACACACTCTCTCTCTCTCTCTCTCTCTCTCACATACACACACACACTCACCCTTTCCCTTCTCCCTCCCTCCCTCCCTCCCTCTTTCTCTGCCTCTGATCACTAGAACTGTTTTCTGGGGCAAAGAGCAGGAAGCTGCCGACCTGTGCTGTCGACCTATTGGAGCAGCTTTGTTTGAGGAATGCTGCTTGCCATTCAGGCTTGTCTGGGGTTATCTGGGAAATGTAACTGGGCTGCAGACAGAGACAAAGGTAGGGTGCAGACGGGATTCTGGGAAGGACACAGATTGAGGAGGAAGCCTGAGGCCCGCCTACCAACCGAGGCTGATCCTGAGCTCAATGGAATGTGGCTGGCTGATAGGCAAGAAATACAGAAGGCCTCTTAAAGCCTCGGTGCTGCGGGGCCACATTTTCTTCGGAAGTGGCTAAATTCATCAGGGCAGGGACTGGTTTCAGACCTTGAACTGGGCCCGGGGAAGAGGTGTGCGGTGCTCAGGGTCACACAGCTAGCAGGTCCACCCCACTAACAACCCTGAATCGCTTTGGGTCTGGACAAAGACAGAGACATGAGGCCACACTGAGGCGATCTTCTCCCAGCAGCAAAGGCCCTTTATCTTTATCTTAAGAGACCCACCCTTAGGTAGGTTTTGAATTGAGCCACAGAGCTGGGAGACATCGGATTCAACTGCCGAGACCTTCCATTACAGATGAGGCCGGGGAAGCCCCCTTTCCCGTCCCAAACCCTCCTGCTAGATTGCCACCTCAAATGAGGCTTTTATAGTTCTTAAAAATCTGTGCATTCTGACAGACGCAATTTTGTCCCCTAACCTGGGTGACAATTGGAGACTTATGGGCTGTCACAACTGGAGAAGAGCTGGCTGCTGACATCTAGAGAGTAAAAGCCAGAGATATTGTAAAAACACTGCAGGATGCCTTCCCCCCCCCCCCCCCCCACACACACACACACACTGCCAGGAATTTTGAAACCCAGAACGTAAGCTGTGCTGAAGTTGGAGTCTTCGGCAATGGAAGGGAAGGGGAAAAAAAAAAAACTAGGAGGCTCTGCACAGAAAAGCAGACACAGGCCTAAACAAGCAGGCTCCTCGATGATATTACTAAGTAATGAGCTAATAAAATTACACTAAAACACATCTCTTTCGATAGGCCTGATGGTGTGGGCCTGTAATCCCAGCTACTGGGTGGAGCGAGGGGCTGCGTTAGGAGGATGGACAAAGTCCAAGGCTAGCCCTGAGCTTCATGGAGGATGAGTTCAAGGCCAGCCTGGGCAACTTAGTGAGACTCTGTCTCAGGATAAAAAGTAAAAAGAAGCTTAGGCATGGAGCTCAGGGCTGTGGCCCTTGCAAGGTCAGAATCTGGCTTCCAGGAAGCAGCACGGTGTAAAGGTGGCTAGCCTTGGAGCGAAGGAAGGGCTGGTCCAGCTTCCCTCCCCTGCGCCTCACTTAGCAGAGGCCAGGCCTCCCTGAGATGGTTCTCAGAGCCTCTGGCCAGCAGCCAGGCAGCAGCAGGAGGAGCAGCCTCAGCAAGCTGCATCCCAAGATAGCTTAGGCAGCAACTAGGAGACAGGCGCCCTGGACTTATCTGTCTTGGGCAAGCGGGCAAGCAGCAGGCTTCTTGTCCATTATATGAAATGATGGGGACTGAGGCAGGGGTGAGGGTGGTGTTTAAAATGTCTTGGTTTTGTGTTGTTTCTGTTTGGCCAATTAGAACAGGAGCCAACCTTGGGGACAATGACAGCACGGCTCACCTCTAAGGATGAAACTGACAGCATCCTGTTACAGCCACAAAGAGGCAGGCAGAATTTGTGTCTCTGTAGGACAAGATGTCTGCCCCGGGAGGAGCGTACTCGTGTGCGTGTGTGTGGTTTTTCTTCTTTCTAGAAAGGGCTAGCAGAATTAGACTAGTGGCAAGAGGGAAAATACAAAGGGTTGGGGCAAAGGGCAGATGGAAGGATGAACAGCCTGTGCCCCATCAGACAGATGGCCGACGGCACGGGGTGGATGGGGTGGGGGAGCGCCACAGGGTCAAAACAAAGTCAGAAGGAAGGCGAGTCAGTCCTACCCAACCTGCTTTTCTGCTGTCCCTGCTGCATTACTGTTTGTCTCTTCCTCCCACTAGGTTTTCAGTGGAGGAAAGCGTTTGCCTCCCAAAGCTTTCCTGACTGTCACATCCAGGAGCTGAGGACACAGATGCTCCGGGGATCTAATCAGGGGAGTCTAGGGATACTGTGTATCACATCCTACACTGCACAGGACGGCCTACCAGAGCAGCAGGCAGCTTCAGTGTCGGCAAGCAGGACTGAGGCTGATAGTCCTATGCTGATTTTAGGCCCTTCTCTTCCCAGTCCTTCACCATGCTGCCCCAGTGCTGGTCCTAGATTATTAGAGCTCTATAAACCATCACCTAGCCAACCGGGCGCAGTGGCACAGGCCTGTAATTCCAGCAGTCAGGGAGGCAGAGGCAGGCGGATGAGTGTGAAGTCAAGGCCAGCCTGGTCCACACAACAAAGCAGGCAGCCAAGGCTACACAGAGAAACCCTGTCTCAAAAAAAAAAAAAAGCCATCTAGCCATGGGGGTGTAACAGGTATACAACACAATAGGGTGAGGCATAGTAACCCACACCTTTAATCTCGGCAGTCAGGAGGCAGGCGGACCTCTGAGTTCCAAGCTAGACTAGTCTACACAGCAAGTTCCAGGGACAACCAGGGCTACATAGAGAGGCCCTGTCTCGAAAATAAATCATGAATGAACGAGACACCTGCCAGTCTCCTACCAGAACCTCTGCTCCTGTCCTTGCAGATGCTGAGAACACACACACATACATACACACATACACACACACACACACACACACACACACACACACACACACACACACCAGGATATCAGCAATCCTGTCTAGGTCCTGTGTCCTCCTTACAGCTGACCACCATCCTCACCAACTCAGTACCCATTCCCATCTCTGGTTTCTGGCCCTTCCGGGCCTCACTCCACTCTGCATGCCCATCTGTCCTGTCCACCTGCTAGCTCATGCCACCCCCTCCTCCAGCTTTTGCACTTGGTCTCCAGCTCTGCTTTGTAACCTCCTCCCCTCAGCCCACCTCTCTGCTTCCCCAACCCACCTAACACTAAGCCATTTCCTCCTCAGGGCCTCAACATGTCTGCCTCGTCTTTCCAGCTTCTGAAAGGATTCCTCCAAATTCTGGTGTGGTGCAGCATGTCTGTAATCCCTTCATTTCGTTTGGAAGGCTGAGTTCAAGGCCAGCCTGGGCTATATAGCAAGATCCTGCCTCCAAACCCAAAGGCTGAGGGTGCGGCTCAATGGTTGGGCAGGCAGTGGGCTTTCTCATGAGCACAGCAAAAAGCAAAAACAAGAAAG
The DNA here is from genome assembly GCF_907164565.1 of Psammomys obesus. Taxonomy (NCBI): domain Eukaryota; kingdom Metazoa; phylum Chordata; class Mammalia; order Rodentia; family Muridae; genus Psammomys; species Psammomys obesus. The sequence continues at coordinate 12,091,778 of NW_026596234.1, read as the reverse complement.
GATTCCCAGCAGACGGACACCAGGGTCTGCGCCAGGGCAGGCCAGGGCCCCATTTCTCTCTCGAATCGTTCACCCTTTCTTCCCCACATCAAGGAGCAGACTGGTGCAGTGGTTGTGTGGCTGCCAGTGCCAGACTGATGGGTGTGAATCCCAGCTGCTCCACTCAGCAGCTGCAAGGCCTTGCCCGGCGTGCCCAGATTCCCTCACCTACACAGGGGAGTGGTCACAGCTTGCACCTAGAAGCAATGGGACTGCGGCACAAAGCCAGCCCAGGTCCGGTTTCCTAGCCTGTTCAATCTCTTTTTTCTTTTTTTCTTTTTTTTTTTTTTTTTTTGAGACAGGGTTTCTCTGTGTAGCCTTGGCTGTCCTGGAACTCACTATGTTAGACCAGGCTGGCCTGGAACTCACAGAGATCCACCTGCCCGTGTCTCCTGAGTGCTGGGATTGATTAAAGGCGGGCCACCAACCCCTGACCCTCTCATTCATATTCTTAAACTTGAGCATCCAAAGTCAACACTGACCCAAGGATCCTCCCTCTGCAGGTCTCAGATACTGGACAGCCCTTCCCCTGTCACCACCCCAACCTCTCTCCACTCATGTGGTGTCCCCGTCCTTCCCACCGTCTGAACACGATGAAACTGGGACTTGTGCAGGCAGGCTCTGGGGTCAGCCTCTTACAGAAGGAGGCTCAGTTTCCCTCTTTACTGCCTATGGGAATTTAAGCCGATGGTGAGGCCATTCCCAGGAAAACCCTAGGTTCAAGGCCAGCCTGGGCTCCACAGTGAGGTAGAAGCTCCCCACAGTTGCTGTCACATGAGTACATACGTGCTCATTAGATATAAGACTTGTTTTTCTCTTTCCTTAAAACCTTTTCATGTAATCCTTTTACCCATAGCCAGAGAAGATTCTAACTGCCAGCGTCTAACCTCTCCCGGCTAGAGGACAGACGCTTGGAAGTCTGTGTGCAGCCACAGATCTGCTCAGCATGCCCCAGCCTGTTCAGTGCCAGGCCTGCTGTCTGTTCATTCCACCTGGAGGAAGCTGACAGCCGAACAAAAGAGGCAATGAAGGAATAAACAAATCCACGTACAAGGTAAAACATCAGATTGCGGCAGGCCACTGTAAAGAGGGGCAGGGCACAGGGATAGAAGGATGACATGGGGGCTGAGAGGGGGTCTGCTCCAGAAAGGTAGGATTGTTTCTAAGACTGTTTCTAAGCTCTGGGACACGGGAGCTTAAAATGGACACAGGAAACACAGACAAAGGCCCTGAGTCAGGCCTGAGCTTGGCAGCTTGGCTGTCAGTGAGTGAGTGAGGCCCTGAGGTCCTCGCAATCATCATGCCAGCCAGCCATCCGTGACTCAGTCAAAGTACCCTGGAACATTCTTTCTTTCCCTCCCCACTCTCCTCCACATCCCCGTCTCCACCATCCCTGATTCTACCGCCAATGAAAATCCCATGAAAGATAAATCAAAGGGCTGGGGATGGGGCTGAGTATTGGAGAGCTGGGCCAGATGCGCAGAGAAAGGTCCTGCCCACAGCACATAAGCCAGATGTGGTGTTAAATGCTTTTAATCCTAGCACTTAGTGGGGGGTGGGGAGGAGATTCAGAAGGATCTGGTATTCAGTCGTCCTGGCTAAACTGTGGGTTCAACACCAACCTGGGCCATGTGAGACCCTGCCAAAGAAGGAAGAAGAGGAGAGAGGGACAGCCAGGGATGGCCATGTATATACACAGGGACTAAGCATTTCCTCAGGCCTGGCTCTGGATCTTTCCGACCAGCTGCAGAACCTCAAGTAATGTCCGTGGTTCATGCTGGAACACAAGTACCAGAGAGTCGTCTGGAAGATGAGACAGATAACAGAATACAAGCATCTGTTTTCTCCAAGCCCAGCCCTGAGCTATGCTCCTACAAAGACAGTCACTGCCTTGCTGGTCTCAGGACACCCTCACAGCTCCCTACTACTCCAGTGACCAGATGATGAGCTCAGTAAGGCAGGCTTCCCCTGCCTCCAAGCCTCATCTTCCTTTTCCTTCACTCCTAGGGAGCCGGATGGCACTTCTACTCCCAGAGGTGCCACCAGGCTGGGTCCTGTCCTCACTGGGTCCTCCTGATGAACAAAAACCCAGATCTCCAATCCGGAGAGCCCTTCCTACCCAATTCCCACCTGGAAGACTTCTTGGTTCCAGAAACCTTCAGTGTGAAACACATGGCCTCGCCAGTGCGATTTCTCAAAGGGCCTAGTTACTGGGGCCTGACAGCTTCCTCCTGCGTGCCAAGCAGCGACTCTGGTCCAGGCTCCCCCCTACCTGACTGCTCCAAACTCACCCCTCACCCTTTCAGGCAAGCCTCAGACTCCTATGTTCTCCCACCTCCGAGGCTTCAGCAGGCCCCAGAGCCCTGCTTCCTTCTACCTGCTGGTCTGTACTCCCTCACTCTCCTCTGAGCCATCTGGGGACACTGCTTTGTGGTTCATCCAGGCCAGCTGCCTTGGGGATCCTATCCACAAGGTGACACAGGTCGCCTGCCTGCTCAAGACCTCCAAGGCAATCAGGCTTGATGGTGCTTCCAGTTCCTTAAGAGGATGCGGCAAGGATGACAACCAAAGGCCCAGGCTACAGAGTGAGATCCTGTCTCTGACGAGAAACAGGGCTCAGAGTGGCGTGAGGGGGGCACACACCTGTGATCCCTGCACTCAGAAAGGGGAGGAAGAAGGATCCATTCAAGTTGCTCCAAGGATCCATGAGTTCAAGGCCAGCCTGGGCTATATGAGACTGTCTCAGGGCTGGAGAAATGCCTTGGGCTGCTGCTGTGTGCCGTTAGGAGGCCAGGCACCCGCAGAGACAGGAGGCCCACAGCATCTAAAATATCTACCCAAGGGACAGGAGAAGTAGCTCGGTGGTTGCAAGCATTGCTGCTCTGACACCCACATGGTAGCTCACAACCTTCTGTAATTCCAGTTCCCAGGGATCCGGCACCATCTTTGGACAAGCCTGGACATGAGGCAAGCAGTGGCAAGCATGCACACATGCATGCAGGCAAACACTCTTACACATGAAATAAACATATAAGGCAGTTGTGCCTGGAAAACATGCTGAAGAGGCAGAGGCAGAAGGGTAAGTGTGAGGCCAGCCTGGGCTAAACAGTGAGCTCCAGACCAACCCCCTTGGTTGACCCTGTCTGTCTCAGAATAAATCTTTGCCAGGCCTGGTGGCGCTTACCTTTAATCTCGGCACTCAGGAGGCAGAGGCAGGCGGACCTCTGTGAATTTGAGGCTAGCCTGGTCTACATAACAAATTCCAGGCCAAGCTGAGCTACATAGTAAGACCCTGTCTCTCAAAAACAAACAATCAAACCAAACCAAACCAAACATTCTAGGGCTATTTTCACAAAGACTTGCACCTGTCATTTTAGGAGGTTTTGCCCTCACCACTCCTCCCTAAGCTCAGGTTGGCCGGCACCTGCCTGTCTCCTACTGAGCTCCCAGCCTCCCAAGAAGAACCCACTTCAGGCCTGAAGTACCCTCTGTGCCCTCCCACAACCACATTTCCACAAGTTGGGGCCCAGCTTTCTCAGGCACGCTTGTGCATTTCCATCGAGGGCCCAGCACGCTGAGATTTAGAATCTGTGCGCAAAAGCGCGGACTTGCTGGCATAGTAGTTGATCAACAAATATTTGTCCACGAGCAGCCTTTCTCTTGAATAAAGTTTCTATGCAAGCTGTCTGTCCAGCAGGCCAAGCATGGCGCCTCCTGGCACCTTCTGGCTTAAAGATGACTGAACCATCCAAGATTTTCTCTCCTACACAGCACATCTCTCTGTGACCTGTTTGTTAACGTCAGTCACTCTAACCACTCTGGCCTTTTCTGAGATCCCCAAAATGGAGCAAATAGTTCCCACCACATTAAAATCTTTTTTCATTGGGACCACTTCTTCTGCTTCGGTTCCAGGACCAAATGCCACCTCCTCTTGGGAGGCCTCTGGGATCACAGGGAGTTTCACTTTTCTTCCCAGGGCTTGGCATCCTTTAAAATTATCCTCGGGGGTTGCTTTCCCGGGCAGGAACTTGATCATTCACAAACACTGCTGCATCCCTGGAGTGTCCCACAGGCTAGGCAGGAGTCTCGAGGTCTGTTATTCCAAGTCAATACACGCAAATCTTTCTTAAGAGCTCTCTTGTCACTGAATACAGTGACTTCACGTGGCTTGCTCAGTACTGAGGCAGCATCTCTGGGCTTTACCACTTCCCGAGGAAACAGCCTTGTTGTCATGACAACGCTACCATCCTCTTTCCCTTTAGGGATAGCTTGTCTTTGCTCACCATGTACCAGACACTTTTTTTTTTCTTTTTAAATAGGGTCACCCTAGGTAGCCCCTGATGACCTAGAACTCTCTGTGCTTCCTCAAAGCTGGTAAGGTGTGTCACCACACTTTACATGAGTTATTTGTTTGTTTGTTCTTTAAACTATGTATCCCAAGCTGCTCTAGATCCATAATCCTTCTCCCTCAACCTCCCAAGGGTTGGGATTTCACCATACCTGTCATTTACATTTTTTTCTTTTGCTGCGTACATGTGTCCTACTTCGGTTATCAGGTCTGGCAGCAAGTGCCTTCGCCCACCAAGCCATCTCACCAACCATTATTTGTTTTTTTTAACCCTGTAGCCCAGGCTGGTCTCCAACCTACAGTCCTCCCCCCCAAGCCTCCTGAGTGCTGGGATTAACCCATGCACATTTTGCAAATGGGTGAGGCGAACTGGCCTTCCAGGCTGGTACTACCTCAGCTCACAGGTAGATGACTGAAGGAACTTTATCTACCTGCAAAAAGGAAGGCAAAGGCAGTGCGCCCCAACAGTGGAGCGCTTCCCGAGCAGGCTCAAGGCCCTGGGTTCAGACCCCAGCACCAGGGAGTGAAAAAGCCATTGGTAAGAAAAACGAAGAGGACACCCTCTCCGCCTCTAAAACTCTAAGAAGCCACCTACGGGAAGAGGACCCAAAGTCACTCGCAGGAAGCCATCAGGAACCAATCGAACATTCAAACCGAGAATATACGAACAACAAAATGGAGACCACGGCGGAGCAGCTTGATCACAACTCAGAGCCATTCCCATCCGGTTCCCCCTCTAAATACATCCAGGTTCCATCCACCCCACTTTGGCAAGTGCCCAAACATAACCCTTGATCCCAGCTCCAAGGCCTTCAACCTTCAGTCCTGTGACACCTACCTTCCCGACATCTTCCACCCCTGGCTCCTGCGACTCCGCAGCTCCATGGGCAGGGCCACACCAGCCCTAAGGCCTTAGTTATCTGTTCTGGGGTAGGAGGGAGCAGCCTCCCATCAGCCTCCAGGCCCCTGGCTCTTCCCATCCCCCACACCCTCCAGCTACTGGGAGCTTTAGAAATTTCAATTCTGACCAGGTCACTTCCCCTGTCCCCAACCCCCACCTCCAAAACCCCTAAAAGGTCTCCCTTTGTTCTCAGGCCACCGTCTCAAATTCTTCTCCCAGCCTTTGGAGGCTGCAAGGTTCCCTCTTCCCACTCTAGCGCCTAGCTCTGAGCTCAGGCCAGCCTGGAAGGCTCTGAAGCTGGGCGGTCAGGATTCCCATCCCTGTCCTGGAAGTTAACGTCTCTGAGCTTGTGAATTAGGGGCAAGGGTACCTTCCAGAACACAGACGGGATTAAATGAGTTCATGTCAAAGTGCTTCCTTGGCACAGCCCAGGAGCTGTTAGCCATTGTTCAGCCTTCAAAAACAATCACAAATTCATGACTTGAGGGCAGTCCTCCTCAGTCGAGCTGACTGGACTATTAACTGTCCTCTTGGTGTTTATGACAAACGTAAATTAACACTTAGCGATGCCTAACAACGGAGAGGAAGTTCTGAGCAGTGATACAGCCCGGTGCAACCCAGTGCCACACAGGAAAAGAAGGGATTTGAGTCCCAGCACTCACGTGGCGGCTCACATCTGTGTGGACTCCAGATCCTGGAGATCCAACGCCCTCTACTGGCCTCCGCACCAGGTGCGCAAGATGTACATTCAGGCCAAACGCCCATACGGATAACATGAAATGTGTGAAAGGAAAGAAAAAAAGAACCAGGGGACGGAGGCACACGCCTTTAGCTCCAGCACTTGGAGGCAGAGGGAGGAGAATCTCTGAGTTTGAGGTCAGACTAGTCTACAGAGCAAGTTCCAGGACAGCCAGGGCTTCAGAGACAAACCCTATCTCCAAAAAAAAAAAAAAAAAACAACCACCAAGAAAAAAAAAGAAAGAAAGAAAAGAAAAAAGGAAGGAAAAAAAGCACATAAGTGACTTCTCACTTAATTCCTGGATCAATTTTGTATTTCCCTGGCACACGGTAGGTTCTTTAAAACATGGCAGAGCACGGTAAAGTGCTTGCCATGAAAACCGGCTCTCTGGAACCACATGGTGGAAGGAGGGAAGTTTACCTCTAACCACTACAATCGTGCTGTGGCACCCCATTCCCCGACACACACAAAAAAAAAAATGTAGTGAAAGATCTGGCAATTATGGTGGCCCACATCTGGAATGCAGGAAAATTAGGAGCTAGCCTAGGCTACCCATAGGATTCCGGGCTACCCAGCGCTACAGAGAGCCTATCCCAAAAGGCAAGCAAAACAGAACAAATCTGCTGAATGGCAATGGTTGAAAGTACAAACTTTAGGGTTCCCAGTTCCTTGATTTTCAGTCAAAAGTAGCAAAGTCATCGTGGGGCCGTGAGAAGACCAAGGCATGGAGAACCTGCTCTACCAAAGGCAGCAGCTGCTATGGGTGTGGATGACAACATGGGGGCGCAGGAGGAGCTGACCAGAGACATCAGGGTGTGAGCCACCAAAGACCTGGCTGCTCCCTGCCATCACAACAGCTCAAAGGAGAGAATGCTGAGCCCAGAGAAACCCAAAGAGAAAATGCCCAAAGCTGACAATGAGCAAAGGTGCTCACAAAGGTGGAGGTGATGATCTGTAGACTCTAGGCCTTTCTGTCCCTGTCCCTTTCCGATACTCAGTAGCCTCAGAGCAGTGGCATACATAATGCTTCTGGTGCTGGCTCAGGCCTCCTCCATCCTGAGATCACACACCAGGGAATTGGAATCTCAGATTTTAAAAAAAAAAGCTGGGAGAGTACACCCTGTATCTTTTTGCTGCTGTTGTTATTTATCAAGACAGAGTATCCCTGGCTGTCCTGGAACTCACTCTGTAGACTAGCCTGGCCTTGAACTCAGAGATCCGCCAGCCTCTGCCTCCCGAGTGCTGGGACTAAAGGCATGGGCCACACCACCACACCCCAGCTTCCACTCCTGAATCCTGCCGAACCCATCTTACAGAAGAGGAAAACTGAGGACTCACCATAACAGTGGAAAAACCTATAACGTCTCTGCACGGTATGATAGTGTCCATCTCTCTTCTGACAACACTGTTCAAGTCTATACAAGATGCGACTCTGTATTAAGTCGTCTGCTGCAAACTTTTCCTGGGGAGCTACAGCACGCATCTACTCTCCCTAGACAGGGAGCCCACGACAGACCAAACTACGGGTACCACGGATACCACCAAAGTCCAACGTGGTGATCCGGTGGGTTTTATTGGGGTTGCACACAGGAGCGGAAGCACACCAACCAGCCAGCTTCATCACAGGGCAGTGTGGTGCACACGTTTTATCCCAGCACTCGGAAGGCAGAGGCAGGCGGATGCCTGCATCACCCAGTGTCCACCCCGGCCTGAGTGCCAACTCATCAAGCTCACTGAGCCGCCGTTTGCCTGCAGGCAGCTCCACAGGCTGGAGAGTGGCCTATCCGGGTGCCTCCGTTTGTCTAAACTGCCGCTAGGCAGCTCAGGTGGCTGCTGCTTCCTGCGGGTCTGATCTCTGTAGCTTGACTCAGTCTGAGAGGGATTTCCACCTTTCATGGCTTACCCTGGCAGGGAGAGCAGAGCGGGGCCTAGTCGGTTTCAGGGAGTTCCTGAAGTTATTTTGAGTTGTTTACCTTCCTACTTAAGGAGCTTTCCCGCAGTTTCAATCTGGGCGGAAGCTGTTATACAACCCAAGGGTGACTAACTTCCCTTTGGCATCTCAGGGACTCTTAGAGCCCAGGATAACAGATGGCCTGTAACAGAGTTTAAAACAGATTCTGAGCCTGGTGGTGGTGGTGACGATGGCACACGCCTTCAATCCCAGCACTCAGGAGGCAGAGGCAGGTGGAGCTCTTTGCGTTTGAGGCCAGTCTGGTTACAGAACGAGTCCCAGAACAGCCAAAAGGCAAGGCTACACAAAGAAACCTTACCTCAAAAAAACTGAAAATTAAAAAAAAAAGAGAAATCTCAGCACTCATGAGGTGGACAGAAAAGAATACTTTAAGGCCTTTGCTACATAGTGAGTTTAAGGCTAGCCTGGGCTACGTGAGACACTGTCTCAAGAAACGCTAGAAAATCATTGGTGTGGTGGTGGACACCTCTAATCCCAGTACTTGGGAGCAGAGGCAGGCAGATCACTATAGAGTCAGGGCCAGCCTGGTCTACAAAACAAGTTCTAGTACAGCCCAGGCTACACAGTAAGACTATCTCAAAAAAAAAAAAAAAAAAAAAAAAAAAGAAAGAAAGAAAAATAGAAAATCAATTACTGACAGGATCTTGCCCCTTTGGGGGAGAGTTATAGAGAACAATATAAATTTTTCTTTTCTTAGCTGAGAGCAGTGCTTTTTTTTTTAATGTTTTTTGTTTTTTTGTTTTTTTTTTTTTTTACTTTTTTATTTGAGACAGGGTTTCTCTGTGTAGCCTTGGTTGTCCAGGACTAGCTTTGTAGACCAGGCTGGCCTCAAACTCATAGCAACCCACCTGCCTCTGCCTCCCTGAGGCCTGGGATTACAGGCGTGCACCACCATGCATGGCTAAAAGGACTCCTGGTCTTTTCACACCCTCTCCAGAGCCCCCAGAATTAAACTGTCTTCAGCTGGTGGAATCACGCCCCTGCCAGAGCACGAATGAGGGAAACAGTCTGCCGCTGTGGACAATCTGAAGCAGCCCACACCTGGGGTTAAAACAAAAGCATGTTTACCTAATATAACTGTTGTGGTTTTTTTTTTTTTATATATTTTATTTATTTATTATATATACAAAGTTCTATCTGCATATACACTTGCACGCCAGAAGAAGACACTAGATCTTATTATAGATGGTTGTGAGCCACCATGTGGTTGCTGGAAATTGAACTCAGGACCTCTGGAAGAGCAGGCAGTGCTCTTAACCCCTGAGCCATCTCTCCAGCCCCGTAACTGGGTTTTTTAAGACACCAAAATTCTCACTACATGCGGGGCCAAGTGCTGCACACCTGTAATCCCAGGACTCAGGGAGGCAGAGGTAAGTGCATCTCTGTGAGTTCAAGGCCAGCCTCGTCTACTAAAGCTAGGCTGGCAAGCTGCTAACTGAGGCACCACTCCAGCTGTTTGTTTGTTTGTGTTTATGAGGTCTCTCGAGACTCGGGCTGGTCGCTGGTCGTGAGTTCCCTGTGTAGCCAAGAATGTCCTAGAACTTCAGCCTGCACCTGTCAAGTGGTTGCTTGTACTTGGAATCACAGCTACTCAAAAAGGTAGAGAGTCCAGAGTGGCTTCTGGAACCGAGCCGGCCTATATCCCCTTGATGCTGTGCCTGGGTTTGTAGATGGACCTCTCCTTCAGTTTGCCTGGAGCGTCTTTTCCTTAGATTGTTGGTGTCTGTGTCTGCCTGGCTCACTTCGCTTTCTGTACAGGTCTTTTCAAATCACCAACCTAGGCAGGTCTGCCTTGACCCATGACTTTCTTTTTTTAAGTTTTTCTTCTCTCTCTCTCTCTCTCTCTCTCTCTCTCTCTCTCTCTCTGTCTCTCTCTGTCTTCCCCCCCCTTAGATGTATTTATTATTTATACAGCATTCTGCCTGCATATGTGACTGCACGCCAGAAGAGGGCACCAGATCTCACTATAGATGGTCGTGAGCCACCATGTGGTTGCTGGGAATTGAACTTAGGACCTTTAGAAAAACAACCAGTATTCTTAATCTTTGAGCCATCTCTCCATTCCCCTCTCCTTTTTTTTTTTTTTTTTTTTTTTTTTTAACAGGGTCTCTTTACTTAGTTCTGGCTGTCCTAGAACTCATTATGTAGACCAGGCTGGCACAGGCTGCAGGTTAGTTCACCTCTGCCTCCCAAGTGCTAAAATTAAAGGTGTGTGTCACAACAACCAGTGACCCATGAGTTTCTAATTCCATTGCTATTAGAGGCCAAACTGTCACCTCCCTCCCCTTTAAAAATAAATAAATAGGAACTGGAGAGATGACTCAGTAGTTAAGAGCACTGCCTGCTCTTCCAGAGGTCCTGAGTTCAATTCCCAGAACCACACGTGGCTCACAACCATCTATAATGAGATCTGGTGCCCTCCTCTGGCCTGCAGGTGTACATGCAGATAGAGCACTCATATACATTAAATAAACAAATGTTTAAGAATAGATAAATAAACACTAAAAATGTTGAGAGTGGCTTGTAGTGGCCCCTGCTTGTAATACTGAGGCAAAAAGCTTATGAAAGCTCAGTGTAAGCCCAGGCTACCTAACTAGTCCCAGGCCAGCCTGGGCTACAAGTAAAACCCTGACTAAAAAAATCAATTACTTAAGGCCAGCAAGGTGGCTCAGTGGGTAGACCCACATGCTTTGAAGCCTGAAGACATGAGTTTGATCCTTGGGACCCACACAGAAGAGAACAGACTCCTGAGCATTGTCCTCTAACTTCCCAATGTGTGCCGCCGCACTTCCGTCTCCCCGATAAAGAAATGAAGACCTTGTACGGTTTGTTTGCCTTTTTAACTAATGGATGAAAACACCAAAATCCTAACCCTCTCCTACCCAGGGATGACCTTTTTTGGAAGCAGAGTTGTTATGTAAGTAATGAAGTTAAAACAGGACCGTGGGTCCTACCCCAATGGGAGCATCTATTTTTGTTTGCTCGAGTGTAATATTTCTCTTTTAATTGTGTGAGATTGGGTGTGGACGGGTATGTCTTCCACCCAAGTTCTAACCGGGCCTGACCCTGCTTAGCTTACAAGATCAGGCACATGCACTGTGGTGCGGAATGAGGCAGTGTTTACATGCAGATGCCCGGAATCTGAGTCCCCAGAGCCGTGAACCCTGAGGTGGGTGCTGGGTCTGAATGCAGGTCTGAAAGAGCAGCAAGCTTTCTTATCCACTGAGCTATCTTTCCAGCTCCTGAAAACCCTGTCTATCTATGTATCATCTATCTATCTATCTATCTATCTATCTATCTATCTATCTATCCATCTATCTGTTGTTTTTTGAGACAGGGTTTCTCTGTGTAGCCTTAGCTGTCCTGCAATTCACTCTGTAGACCAGGGTGTCCTCCAACCAAGAGATCTGCCTGCCTCTGAGCGCTGAGATTAAAAGCGTGTGCCATCCCTACCCGGCTCTGAACATACCTTTCAGCGGGGCATTTTGCCCTTGAAATTTTGAAACAGGGTCTTGCTACGCAGCCCGGGCTGGCTCTAAACTGGCAATCCCCCTGCCTTACCTCTGCAGTGCAGCCATGAGCTGGAAAATTTGACCAAGAAAGACATGTGGGAGGCCAAGGCCTTGGAGGGAGGACCATGGAGATACAGCAGGGAAGGCCAGGGAAGGATGGCGCTTGAAGGTAACCCTGGTTTCCAACTCGGCAGCCTCCGCAGTGGTGAGACAGGCCCTCCCAGGTATTTATTCCTCCCAACCAAATCTGGAGAGCAAGTCTCTTGAGGTCAAGGTACCCCCCTCATGCTTTAATCACAAGGGCTGGCATTTATTTGCTCATTGGAGACCTGTTTATTGAGGGCCTACCGGAATGGGCCCCGTCGTCAATCACTGGAGACAAGAAGCTAGACCAAAATATTGGCGTCTGAAGCCTGTGTTCTGGTGAGTGGCAACAGCAGGACACCTGTCAACTGGTGCTGAGCTGGAGGGAGCAAGACAGCAGGAAGGCAGGGTCAACTGGGACTGGGCAACAGTGACAGCGATAGGGGTGGAATGAGGCAAGCTGGAAGGTTTGATGGTGCCTAGGGAACTGTATAACAACTTGGGCAGTGGTTGGGTGGGTGCCTCCTGGGGCCCGTGGCAGTGTCTGGAGGTCCTGGGGAACGGAGTTTGCTTTCACCTAGTAGACGACTGCCAAGAGCGCACCTCGACACCATGTCTAGGACAGCGTCCCATTCTTAGGATCCTCAGGATCTATATCCCTCAGCTATAGGGAGGACGGAAGACCTCACGTCCAGCCACTGCATGACTATTGTTGGAACTGTGGAGATGGAAAGGGCCCAGTCCTGGGACTTGCTGTGTCCTGGAAGGAAACTGGGAAAAGACCACAGCATGTCAAGGAAGGGAGAACAGCAAGAGATCTCAGGCCAGTCTCCAGAGTTCAGTTCTAGCCCGGTGTGGTAGCACATGCCTGCAATCCCAGCAGGTGGGGGTCCTGCCTGGTGTGGTGGCATCCACTCAGGTTGTCATAACTGCTTGTAAAGCCAGGTCTAGGGGGTGTGATGCCCTCTTCTGGCCTCCACGGGCACTGCACTCACATACACTTACACACTTCCTCCTCCGTATCACTATGCATACACAAAAGCTTTTAGCCAGGTGCTGTACATCCCTTGATAAAATCTTAAGAAGGAGAATAAAAAAGCCCTCCAAACTAGGGGTACAGCTCACTTCTTAAGAGTCTTTAGCTACCATACCCACAGCTCTGATTTTGAGCCTAACACTTTGGAGGAGGGTGAGAAGGATCAGGAATTCAAGGTTATTCTTGGAGACCAATAAGTTGGAGGTCAGCCTGCTCTATAGAAAACACAAACAAGGAGCTAGAGAGATGTTGCATGCCTGTGTAGCTCTTTTTCCTTGTTTGTTGTTTCTTTTAGTTTTTGATACAAGGTCTCTCTGTGTAGCCCTGGCTGTCCTAGAACTTGCTCTGAAGACCAGGCTGGCCTCCAACTCCAAGATCCACCTGTCTCTGCTTCTCCGGTTCAGGCAGTAAAGTATGTGCCACCTCTACCCATCTGCTTCCTTTTTCTCTTTTAAATTAGTTTACTATTACTTATGTGGGTGTTTTGCCTACACATAAGGCTGTGCGTGCCTGGTGTCCCTGGAGGCTAGAAGAAAGGGTGTCAAATTGTACTGGAGTTACAGTTATAGTTGAAAGCCACGATGTGGGAGGTAGGAATTGAACCGTTCATCTGGGTGAGCCAACAATGCTTTTAACTGCTGAGCCATTTCTTTAGCCCTACACGTGTAGCTTTTGCGGAAGACCCAGGTTTGATTCCTTTGGCTGACCTCTGGCCAACAGGCCTCCACATACAGATGCGCGCGCACACACACACACACACACACACACACACACACACACACACACGAGTGTTTGTGTTTTATTCTGGACTAGGCCAGAAATCCCTGAAGGCTCTCAGCAGAGGAGACATGGAGGCAGTGCTTAACTGTGTCAGAGGCTGAATCTGGCCAGAAAGAGGCGGAGCAGGTTGCAGGGAGCAGCGGCAGTGGGGATCACAGCTGGAACACTCCGGGCCTGAGATGAACAGATTTTAGACTAGGGTGGAAAAATATGACGGTGGCCAGAACTGATAGATTCTGGATTGTTTAGAAATCCAGCTGACGGAGTCAGGGGAGGGAGAGAGGCAGAGGAGACAAGACGCCTTCTGAGGTCCCCCTCCAGCTGATAGGAACTTTGGTTGGTGCTGAATGCCAGCTGAAGCACGGATAGTGGTGGGGTCTGGGTGGCATCCAGCAGCTACAGAAGCCATGACTGGAGGTGACATCACCCACAGCTGGGAGTGTGGTGGGGACTCAGTTCCGATGCCAGTCTGTAAGAAATACAGATGAGAGAACTGTGTCATGGTGGCACACGCCTTTAATCCCAGCACTCGGGAGGCAGAGGCAGGCAGGTCTCTGTGAGTTCGAGGCCAGCCTGGTCTACAGAGCTAGTTCCAGGACAGCCAGGGCCACACAGAGAAACCCTGTTTCAGGGTGAGGGTGAGACAGGGTGGGGGGAGAAACAAGACAGGGGTGGGGTGGGGGAGTGATGGCTGGAAGTTTTCAGAAAAGTGAGTGGAGAACCAGGCCAGAGGGGCACCTGACTACCCTGATGGGGTAGGGGGTGGGGAGTGTGAAGGAAGGAATGATTGACTAAATCAAGGTTCCAGACAGATCAAGTTGGCTAAAGCCTGAGAACTGACCAGTTAGCCATGATGGTGACAGGAGAGGGACCCAGTGATGTCCTCAGAAGATGGCCACTTCAGGTCACCACGTGAAGGGAGCAGGGAAAGTCTGTGCCTGGCTGGGGCATCTTCTGCTGTGACTTTGAGCAGGTTCCTGCCTGCCCTCGGTGACTCCCACGCTATTTGGGGCGGATGAGCTCATGGGAGATGAACTGTGAAGTGCTTTTTAAGGACCCGGGTGACAGTTGGTCCCCGGGCATTTATGTAAAAACACCTCCAGTGACATATGGGTTCTTGAGGCCAAGAAGCTTCTGCTCACACTTGCCTCGGAACAGATGGAGGCTTTCTAACTTCCGCCCTGCCACAAACAATTGACCACTTCCCACAAGGGCAGGCAGACACCCTAATAGTTAGAAAACATACTAGACAAATGCCTGGAGATAGAGCAAAGGAGACCAGGATAGATGGTTAGCAGTTTAGATGGCTGGGTGGGGCTGGGGTTGGCACAAGCCTGGAATCACAGCATCTGAGCAACCGAGGCACGAGAAGCAAAATCAGCTAGGTGGGGAGTCTGAGTACAGCCTGGGCTACAGAAGACGGGGGAGCCTGGTGATGGTGGTACATGGCTTTAATCTGGGACTCAGGAGGCAGAGGCAGGCAGATCTCTGAGTCCAAGGCCAGCCTGTTCTGCAGAGCAAGTTCCAGGACAGCCAGAGCTACACAGAGAAACCCTGTCTCAAAAAAACAAAAAAGGAGGGGAGAGGTGGGGAGGGGAGAGGAGTGGAGGGAAGAGGAGAGGAAAGGAAGGAAAAGGAGACAAAGGAAGGAAGGAAGGAAGGAAGGAAGGAAGGAAGGAAGGAAGGAAG
>NW_026596234.1:12035413-12076668 GCF_907164565.1 Psammomys obesus | reverse complement strand
AAGGAAGGAAGGAAGGAAGGAAGGAAGGAAGGAAGGAAGGAAGGAAGGAAGGAAGGAAGGTGCTGAGCAGACAAGTCTTCGGCTGAAAGCTGGAGTGATGAGCTGTGGTTTGCAGATACCTGAGGGAGTGATCCAGAGCATCTCTGCTAAAGTGATGAGTACTCTTGCACGGCCCGGCAGCCTCTCCCAAACAAAGCTACACAGAATCCCTGTGGATGACGAGGGCAAGAAGCCTGGCCCCAAACCTACTGGTCAAGCCTTCAGTAGAGGCCGCCATTTCTGTTGCTGC
Organism: Psammomys obesus; assembly: GCF_907164565.1. Taxonomy (NCBI): domain Eukaryota; kingdom Metazoa; phylum Chordata; class Mammalia; order Rodentia; family Muridae; genus Psammomys; species Psammomys obesus. The sequence continues at coordinate 12,076,379 of NW_026596234.1, read as the reverse complement.
CAGTAAGAGTGTTTGGACACACTCTGGAAAGAGCAGAAACTCAGAACTTTGTGGCTGCTCAGCATCCTGATAAACAACAAACACACGGTTAAGTGAGACGGCTGCAGACACGCCCGTGAACACAGCACTCAGGAGGCTGAGGCAGGCTGGCGATATGACTGAACCAAAAAGCATGGTTTCGGTTTTGTTTGTTTGTTTTCTATGCAGTACGAGGGAACAAATGCAAAACAAGCCAGCACTGGGCGACATCTTCATTTTCTACCAGCCTGACACACACACACACACACACACACACACACACACACACACACACACAATCTTCCCCAGGGTCAATGAGATGGTTCGGGAAGTAACCTGGTTTGCTGCCAAGCCTAAGGACCTGAAACTGGTGCCTGGACTCGTGGTAGAAGCAGAGAAGGAGCTTCTAAGACTGTCCTCCGCCCTCCACATACATACATAGGAAAAGACATAAAATAAAATGGTTTGTTTTGTTTTTAGACTTTAATTGTCCTCTGCCCTCCACATATATACATCGGAAAAGACATTTAAAATAATTTTTTTTTTTTAGACTTTCTTTATAGTAGCTTATTGGTAGAGTGCCTGCCTACATGTAGCAGGCCCTGGGTTCAACCCCAGCCCCACAAAAAAAACAGGCATGGTGGCACACCTCTATGATGGCACGCCTGCATAGCGGCGCACCTGTATGTCAACACGTTAGCGAAGGCAGTAGGTTCAGGAGTTTGAGGTCATCCTCAACTACTTAGTGAGTGTGAGACCAGGCTGGACATGAGACCCTTTCTCAAGATAAAATAAAAGTAAAGAAGGAAAGAAAAGGGGGCTGGAGAGATGGCTCAGCGGTTAAGATCACTGGCTGTTCCTCCAGAGGACCCAGGTTCAATTCCCGGCACCTGCATGGCAGCTCACAACTGCAACTCCAGTTCTGGGATCTGACACCCTCACAGAGACAGACATGCAAGCAAACCGCAATCAACATTAAAATAAACAAATCACACCCACACACACAAAGATAGAGAATCCCTTCAAGGGTTTGGAAACTCAGCTGGGTGGTAGAACACTACCTCAGAAGTGTAAAAACCCTGGGTTCAGTCCCCAAACTGCTTAAGACTCACGCCAAGACCATTGCCTTTCTGTGCCTACCCATCCAGAGCTCCTGTGTCTCAAAGCTGCTCTGTCTGCCAACTCCAGCCAGTTTCCTACCTGGCCAGACCGGTTTGAGAGCAACCCACTTAAAGTCATGAGTCTGGTGAGGACGACTGTCTCCCTATGGCTCACATCTGGGGTGCCACTGGCTGTGCCAACAGATGTCTCTGCTTGAACAACAGGTTTTTCAGGTGACTGCTCTGGGCAGGCTAGAGCTGATGCTGGCTTCTCTTTAAACAGCAATTTAGCTTTTATTTCAATTCAATGACTCTATTACCACATACGAGAAAAAAGCACAGGGGTGGATTTTTTCGTAATCATGTTAAACATAAATTACACCAGGTGTGTGGATACATACCCGCAATGCCAGCACGGGGAGGCAGAGGTAGGAGGGGTCAAGAGTTGCCTTGATATGTAATGAGTAGGAGGCCAGCCTGGGCTACATGAGAGCAGTTTCAAAAATTAAAGATAAATAAGCGGGGTGGTGGTATCTCTAAGTTCAATGCCAGCCTGGCCTACAAGAGTGAGTTCCAGGATAGCCAGAGCTAGAGAGAAAGAGAGAGAGAGAGAGAGAAGGGGAGGGGGACAGGAAGAGAGAGAGGAAGAGAGGGAGAGAGGGATAGGAAGAGGGAGGAGGAGAGGGAGAGAAAAGGAGAAGGAGAAAGAGGGAGAGGAAGAGAGGGAGGAGAGAGAAGGGGAGGGAGAGAGGGAGAGAGAAGGAGAGAGAGAGGAAGAGAGAGGGGAAGGGAGAGGGAGAAAGGGGGAAGAAGAGGAGAGTGAGCAGCACTGGCTGCCTTTGCACAGGACTTGGGTTCAGACCCCAGCACCCACCTGGAGGCTCACAACCAACCATAACTCAAGTTCCAGAGGATCCTACACCCTCTACTGGCCTCCACAGGCACTAGGCAGACATGTGGTTCACTGACATACACCTAGACCAAACAGACATAAATAAACAAATAAACAAACTTACTCTGCTTGCTCCAGGGCCTTGCTGTGGGCATCATGGTGGAGCCCCTGCAAGGACCCTCTGCAGGCCTGGGCAGATTCCCCACTGGCATGGCAGAGTCAAGTGAAGGGTTTGCTTGAGCCCAGCTGGAAAAAAAAAAAAAAGGATGCCCTCCACTAAGTTTCTCACTCAAAACAAGTTTAGCCTTGAACCGTGAGATTCAGAAGGCTAAGAGAGAGGAGAGGCCAAGGTCAAGGTCACTCCAGGCCACGTAATACAAGACCAGCCTAGGTTACATAGCAAGACCCTGTGCCCCACCAAAACAAGAAAAGGGTCTGGAGAGATGGAACGGCCAGTTACATGCCTACTGAGCAAGCATGGGGATCTGAAGTAGGAGTCCTAGGTTCTCAGAAAACGAGGTGGCAGGCTGGGGAGATTGTCCAGGGTGCGGGGTCCTTGCTGTGCAGGCCTGATGGATGACCTGAGGTCAGGCTCCCAGAATTCCAGGGCAAGCCACAGTAGCACATGTGTGCATGGTCTCAGTGTCTCTTCAGGGACCCCACCGCAAACCCGCCCACTAGCAAGCCTTGACCCTGTCTTAACTAGCCTTGACCCCACAAATTATGTGGACGGTAAGGACTGGCCCTGAAGGCTGCCCTCTGACCTCCACAGGTTCACCATGGCATGCACACCTCCCCATTCGTGGACACAAACAAGCACAGTCAACAAATAAAAGAAGGTGAGCAATCGAGGAAGACCCTGGATGTTGACCTCTGACCCCCACCACGCGCACGCGCATCCACACATCCAGTATACATACACAAACCAAAACAAAAACTCAGGAATAACTCAGGCCTGCTGGCGCAGCTACTGGGAGGGAAAGCTGGAGCAGCTGGGCTGGACGGTCTTCATTGGGTAAAGTCTCCACATTGGATGTCCTGAATTTTATACCCGGAATCTACAGAGTAGAAAGAAAGAAGCAGCTCCAGAAAACTGTCCGCTGAGTGCCACACACTAGCCATGGGACACACAGACACACGCTAATCAAACAAACAGACAAATAAAGGTTAAAAAAATTAAAAAGGCCAAGTGTGGTGGAGCACATCTTTAATCCCAGCACCTAGCAGGCAGAGGCAGCTAGATCTCTGCGAGTTCAAGGCCAGAGTGGTGCATTCCACGATAGCCAAGACCATGCAGAGAGACCCTGTCTCAGAAAGAGGGATGGGGGTTAGGCTGAAAGTCAGCTGCAGCGCATTTGCCTGGCGCGGGCTTGGCCCTGGGTTTGAAGCACAGGTTCCAAGGGCTGAGTGAATTATACAGGCAAAGTAGACAGAGTGTGGGTCTCGTCAGTGATTTTCTACAAGCAAAAGGAAACCTACGTGATCTTATTTCCTTCCGGGTCCAGGAAGCCGGCTGTATCCAACACAGGCCAAAGGAACTCACCTTAGGACTGCATGGGCTTTTGGACTTTTCCCGGAAAGCGGGGACTATGGATACATGGCGCCCCCTGGTGGCCGGTCAGAGTTCTGCTCCTGGCAGGCCGGGCTCTTGTCCTGCCCATTCTTGGGTCTCCTTGAGAACATGGAAAATATTATTCAGCCCATTCCACCCTCAGACAGAACGCAGGGTGTCGAAAGGAGGTGGGGACCGCAGAGCTGAGGAATGCAGAGGAAGGGCGTGGACAGGCCCTGGGGACTCCAGGGATCAGGACATGGAAGGCGCACGGATGACCAGGCTCTCACCTTTGACCTTCCCTAGGAGCTTGCTGAGAAAGTCTGGCCCAAAGTTTGCCAGGAGCCTGGGAGGTTAGAAGTCCGGGAAGGCTGGTACCTCTTGGAAAGCTGGGCCGGCTCATCTAGTTCAGATGTTCTTGGGGGCTCGCTGCGCGCTGGGTGCTAGGCTCACTACTGGGGACATAGGAATAGACAGACTCCTCGATTTGGGCGCTCTGGATTCCTGCCTCCCACTTTATTCCTTCTGATGATATTCCTGCCGTGATGCCCTTGGCCACCAGGCTCCAGAAGTGGAATAGATGTCCATTTGCCTGGTCTTGGATTTTGGCCCTGAAGAATGTGAGGTAAATGAACGTTTCCTACGCATTTTAAAAGGGAAAGAGACCTTGGGCCAGGTGATGGTGGCGACGGTGGTGCATGCCTTTAATCCCAGAGCTCAGTGGGAAGATGGAGGCAGATCTCTGTAAGTTCGAAACCAGCCTGGTCTACAGAGTGAGTTCCAGCGCTACCCAGAGAAACCCTGTCTCAAAAAAGAAAGAGAGAAAGAAGGAAAGAAAGAAAGAAAGAAAGAAAGAAAGAAAGAAGGAAGGAAGGAAGGAAGGAAGGAAGGAAGGAAGGAAGGAAGGAAGGAAGGAAAGAAAGAAAGAAAGAAAGAAAGAAAGAAAGAAAGAAAGAAAGGAAGAAAGAAAGAAAGGAAGGAAGGAAGGAAGAAAACTCACCAGCTCAGCAGTCACGGTGACTCACACTTATAATCACTTGTGGGTTGGCTGAATACACTTGGGAGGCTAAGGGTTGCAGAGTCTGAGGCCAAGCCTGGGCCATATGGCAAGTCTTTGTCTAAAAAGACAAGGAAAAGGGAAAGAGAGGGAGAAGGTGAGTGGTTCTCCTGCAGTTGGAGGTTCAAGTCTCTTCTGTGCAAAGACACCAGCGAGGCTCTTTTAGGCTTTTTTGAAATTTATTTTTTATGTTTATGAATGTTTTGTGTGTGTGCTTATCTGTGCACTACACGTGTGCCTGGCACCCAAGGAAGTCAGAAGAGAGTGTCGGATCCTGGAGCGTGGAACTGGAGTTACAGACAGTTGTAAGCCACTGTGTGGCTGCCGGGAATTGAACCCTAAACCTCTACAAGAGCCACAAGTGCTCTTAACTGCTGAGCCAGATCCCAGCCCCCTTGGACTATGCCTCTTTTATTTTCTGATTTATTTATTTGTTTTTGTTTTTTTTTTTGTTTTGTTTTGTTTTTTGTTTTTCTAGACAGGGTTTCTCTGTGTAGCCCTGGCCATCCTGGTGGACTATGCTCTTGATAGTAGAATGGGATCAGTTTGTTTGTTTTTTTTCAGATCCAGGAAGCAGTTGTCCTATTGGTCATTCAAAAAAGTTTTTACTACAGCAGATGAGACAGTTTACTGCTTGGATGTGCCTGCTGCCAAGCCTGAGAACCTGAGTTCAATCCCTGGGCCCCACTGATAGGACAGATCCGACTCCCAGGATACATACATACACACACACACACACACACACACACACACACCATTAAAAAAAAAACATTTTACTACATTGAGTTACTTCTTTTTCTTTTTGTTTTGTTTTTTTCAAGATAGGATTTCTCTGTGTAGCCTTGGCTGTCCTGGACTCACTTTGTAGACCAGGCTGGCCTTGAATTCACAGAGATTCTTCTGCCTCTTTCTCCCCGAGTGCTGAGATTACAGGCCTTACATTTTTAAATAAGGCCAGGAGTGATGATTGTTTAGTCCCTGCTTTTTTTTTTTTTTTTTTTAAGATTTTTGTTTATTTAATGTGTGAGTGTTCTATCTGCATGTACACCTGCACGCCAGAAGAGGGCATCAGATTCCAGTCTTGTGGTTGTGGGCCACCATGTGGTTGCTGGGAATTGAACTCAGGACCTCTGGAAGAGCAGGCAGTGCTCTTATCCACTGAGGGGGATCTCTGTGAGTTCAAGGCCAGTCTGGTCTACAAAGTGAGTCCAAGGACAACCAGGGCTACATAGAGAGACCCTGTCTCAAAATACATTCATTGCATTTTAGTTTAGGGTTTTGTTTGTTTTAAACAGTAGTTCTCGGAAATATAAAAAGGAAAGAAAACAAAAGTATTTTTTGTTCATTTTAAAATTTTTACTTACTGTGTGTGTGTGTGTGTGTGTGTGTGTGGTGTGAGGGAATTCATGTCACAAAGCACTGATGAGCACATGACAGGTTTGTGGCTTTGGTTCTTTCCTTCCACATTCACCTGGATTCCAGGGGTCAGATTCAGGAGTTAACTTTACCCAGTGGTCCATCTCGCTGCCCTCACAGCTTAGTTCATCAAACCAGGAGGTGGGGACTAGTTTAATACAACTACAAGCCCCAGAGGGGCAGAGATAGGCACTGGCAGGGACAGTCTCCTCCTTCAGGAATCCCCAGGACCAGTGCTTGGCTGCCTCCAGACGGAAGTCCTCGGCGGTTACCGGCTCTACTCCTCCCATAGTGTTAAGGTCTGCAGTAAACAGACACCTGTAATCCCAGCACTTGGGAGGCTGAGGCAGGAGGATTGCTTCTGAGTCTGAGACCAGCCGAGTCTGCCTAGCAAGACACTGTTTCAAACAAAGAGAGTCACAGAGGTGGCTGTGTGGCGGTAATGGCAGCACTCAGGAGGACAAGGCAGGACAAGGCTGGCCTGGGAGACCGAAGTGACCCGGGTCTGAATAGTTTTGATATGGTATGGTTTGAATAGTCTGAATGGTTTGAATAGGTGTGGCTGCCATACTCAGAAGTGTGAATGCTCCGCCCACAGGGAGGGGCACTGTCAGGAGGTGTGACCCTGTTGGAGGAAGTTTGTCACTGTGCAGGTGGGCTTTGAGGTCTCCTATGTCTAGGCTTCGCCCAGTGTAGGAGAGAGTCTCCTGGCTGCCTTTGGGTCAAGATGCAGAACTCCCCTCCAGCACCATGTCTGCCTTCGCACTGCCGTGCTTCCGCCATGATAATGGACTGAACTTCTGAAACTGTAAGCCAGCCCCAGTTAAATGTTTTCCTTTTAAAGAGTTGCCCTGTCATGGCGTCTCATCACAGCAATGAAACCTTAACTTAGACACCTCATTCCAAAACAAGGAAAAAAAAATGGTTCTTGGCCAGCCTGGGCGACATGAGTTCCTAAGGCTGGGCGAGTGCTGTGGTGGTGCATGCTGCCCCCTAAAGGAAACCTCTTAGGGGGCTGTGGCCAACCTAAGGGGCCAGGAGGGAGGAGGAGGGCAGATGGAAAATGAGAGCCTGTGCCCACAGCGGCAGCGTCCCGTCCACCAGGCAGATCCGCACCCCTGAACGATAGGACAGAGGGAGGTCTTCGTCATTTAGGGGGAGATCTTGCTAACTTTCCTTCCAAGAGCCTAGTTCAGTGCGTGCTTCTGACAATGGCCTGGCCCAAAGGTGCCACGTGAGATTCTGAAGCAGTAATGGGTGACATCTGGCAGGCTTCGGCACTGTGACGAAGAGTAATCACCTCTGGCACATGCTGGTGGAGCTATCCAAGTCCCCGTGGCACCCAGGGTCACTTATTGCCCTAGGTGAGGGGAAAGGAGAGGCCCTAGATAATCGGGCTTTAATTAGCCCCCATGGTTCGAGGTGATGTCAGAACGGCAGGTGCTCCTATGGGAGATCACCCAGTCTGGCCCTGTCTTATAGTTGGATATCAGCTAACACAGGGCCAGTGAGTGACCCTTTTTGGGGGGAGGGGGCAAGGCCCTTACTTTTAGCTCAGACTAGTACTTTGAAACTCACTGTATAGTTGAGGCTAACCTCGAACTTGTGCCTCAGCCTACCATGTACTTACAGACACAAATGGCATAGGGAGCAGATATACCGTGTCTTGGAGTGGTGGTTATCTAATTATTTACATTTGTCAGCAGCGCTCAAGAAACTAGGCTGGGCATGTGGCTTGTGGCATAGTGCTTGCCTGGCATGCACCAAGCCCTGGTTGGGTTCATCCCCAGCATGGCATAGACTGGGCCTGGTGGCTGCCCCTATGTAATCCTAGCAGCCAGGAGGTGGAGGGGTGAGGACAGAAGTTCAAGGTTGTCCTCTGCTGCTCTTTGTAGTAATTTCAAAGCCAGTTTGGGCTACATGAGACCTTGTCTCAGAAAAACCACATATTGCTTATCCAGAGGACCCAAGTTCGGTCCCCAGCAGCACATCAGGCAGCACATAGCAGCCCGTAAGTCTAACTCCTGGGGATCTGATGCCATCTTCTGTCTTCCACAGATACCTTACCATCATAGAAAGTTTGACAATGGACCTCAGAAGAGGAAATGACACTTGCTTCATATTCCATCACTGACCAAGTGACCCTGACCTGTCCTAGGACTCCAGCCCCTTCCTTCTTCCATTATCCCAAGGTGTGGTACTATCGAGGGCATGAGGTCCTTCTGCTCCCAGATAAACACTGGGGGAACCAGGAATGCAAAACACGCAGCTTGTCTCTTTCACAGAAGGGATGTGTAGTCCTGTTTTCCACTTAGAAGGCTGGGAGTGGACGTTGCTAAAATAGCCTGGTGATCTGAGCTATCTGCAGGGCCAGGCCATACCCAAATCCCCCAGAATGTTTATCTGAGACTCCTTCTCCTTAGACCTTTATCTTGAGCATTGTTTCTCGGCCAGCAGAAGGCATCCTTACGGGAAATGTCACATATACTTTGTAGGTCAGTGACCTCTACACTATCTGTAACCAAGATCACGCCAGATGGCCCTTACACCGCCTTAAGCTTTCTTGACGCACAGGGGATTGAAAAAGTTGTTTCCAGAAAACTTTTTTTTCCCCAAAAAAGTTGCACTGTACTTAAATGCCTAAAAAATAAATTGTCCGATGTCAGACTCTAAATGTTTGAACCAATACCAGCTTCTGGGTTGATTTGGACCAAGCTCCTTCTTGCCTCATAAGGATCAACACGCAGCTGGCCCTGGTGGTCACAGAGATCCCCTATGCCCTGCCTCCACCATCTGCCTAAGGCTGTGCTACTAGCAAGACAGGTCGCCAGAGGCTGGCTGGATACAGCTCTTCCCAAGTCCAAACTCAGTGGCGGCATGTCAATCCTTCACACCCGAGTTTGGTGAGAAGGCCGCTTGGGGCTTTTTTTCCAAAAATTGCTTGCTGGTCACTTGCCAGGCCCTGCTGCTGGCAGCTGGTAACCTCTGACTACCGGGTCCCCTTTCCGGGACTGATTTCTTGTTTCAGATTTCTTCCTTCCACAGAAAATAGTCATAGATGTCTGCCAGCACTCCCAAGAGGCTATCAACCGAAGAGACACACCCAGAACACAGAGGTCTCTAATCCGTTTTGTGGGGGGGAAAACCTCTTCCCGTTCCTCCTGCTGTCTTGCTTAGGACCTGTGGCATTCCTTTTAGGGTTGCTGCTGTGTCTTCTCTGCTGACAGGGGGTCATGAGGCTCTTGTGTTCCAGGCTATCAGCTTCTTTTGGTGAGGTTTTTTTGTTTGTTTGTTTGTTTGTTTGTTTGTGGTTACATTTATTTCTTTAGGTATTTTATGTATGAGTGCTCTCTCTGGGTGGACACCTGCACACCAGAAGAGGGCATCAGAGCCCATTATAGGCAGTTGTGAACCACCCTGGTTTGTTGCTGGAAATTGAACTCAGGACCTCAGGAAGAACAACCACTGAGTGTTCTTAACTTCTGAGCCATCTCTCCAGTCCCAGTTTTGTTTTGTTTTGAATTTACATTTAGAGCCTGGAGAGATGGCTCGGCTGTTAAGAGCACTGGCTGCTCTTCCAGAAGACTCATGTTTGATTCCTAGCCCCCCACAACCATCTGTAACTGCAGCTCCAGGGGATCCAGCACCCCTTTCTGTGCTCTGCAAAGTGCTCATACACAAATTTTTCTTTCTCTTTTTTTGGTTTTTCAAGACAGGATTTCGAGCCCTGGCCGTCCTGGACTCACTTTGGAAGAGATGGCCAGGCTGGCCTCAAACTGGAAGAGATCCATCTGTCTGTCTCCCAAGTGCTGGGATTAAAGGTGTGTGTTACACGTGTTACACACTTGGCTTTTCTTTCTTTTTTTTTTAATTTACACATATGTGTGTCTGTGGCGGGGGGGGGGGGCATATGGACATGCGTGCAGGTACCCACAGAGGCCATAGGAGGGCGATGGATCTCCTGGAGCTGGAATAACACATGTGTTATGAGTCCCCTGATGTGGGTACTGGGAGCTGAACAGGCGTTCTCTGGAAGATCAGCAAGTGCTCACTGAGGCATCTCTGCAGCCTCCACAAATAGATTTATTTATTTATGTTTGTTTGTTTTTGTTTTTCAAGACAGGGTTTCTCTGTGTAGCCTTGGCTGCTCTGTGCTCCCTTTGTAGACCAGACTGGGCTCCAATTCACAGAGATCCGCCTGCCTCTGCCTCCCCAGAGTGCTGGGATTATAGGCATGTGCCACCACAACTGGCTTTGTTTGTTTTTGTTTTTTCAAGACAGTATTTCTCTGTGTAGCCCTGATTTTCCTGGAGCTCACTGTGTAGACCGGGTTGGCCTCAAACCTGGAGACCTGCCTGCTTCTGTTTCCCAAGTGCTGGGATTAAAAGCCTGTGCCACCATCACCCAACTATTTTTGTTGTGTTTTTAAAAATCTCTCTCTCTCTCTCTCTCTCTCTCTCTCTGTGTGTGTGTGTGTGTGTGTGTGTGTGTGTGTGTGTGTGTGTAGAAGCTTCCTCTTAGGAGAATTATACGAGAATGGTATTGGCTCAGGACCTCACAAAACCAAGTTCTCAGCACAAAGATTTATTTGCCCCAGAGGGCAGAGAATAAGAGACAAAGGCAGAAGATAGAGGGCACAGGAGAAAGGGAAGGGAACAAGGGGAGGGGCAGGGGTATTTGTCCCAGAGTGGCACAAAGGACTGCCTCTGGATAGAGAGGAGACAGAAGTGTCCCATGGGAAGGTGGGGGCCTACAATGTGGAGGGGAAACCCCGTGTTAGAATGAGGCACTTAACTTTAATTGGGCATGTTAATTTGCTGAGCCAAAGGGGGATTTTGATTGCTTAACTTCAATACTTTGATATTTGGTGCTCAACCTCAGGAGGAGGAAGTGGCCTAATAAGGAATAGACCTTGGTGGCTAGCTTTAGGAATATAATCAAAGCTTTCAGCAAGGCAGAGGGCAAGGGGGACAAGCGCAAGGCCTGCTGAGTCCCTTCCAGAGTCACGTCCTTGGAACCAGCGTTGTGAACTGGTATTCGGGTGCTGGAAACTGGACCTGTGTCCTCTGCAAGAGCAGTAAGTGCTCTTTCTTTTATATAATTTATTTTTATTTTATGTCCATTGATGTTTGGCCTGCATGTATGTCTATATGAGGGTGTCAGATCTTAGAGTTACAGACAGCTGTGAGCTGCCATGTGGATGCTGGAAATGAACCCAGGTCCCCTGGAAGAGCAGTAAGTACCCTTAACCCTGGAGCCATCTCTCCAGCCCCACCCCATAAATAAAACAACAGTGGGCCACCAAGATGGCTCAGTGGGTAAAGGACCTTGCCTTGCCACCAAACCTAATACATGAGTTCAGTCCCTGGGATTCATTCGCTGGTAGGGGAGAAGACGTTGTCCTCTGCCCTCCATCTCTACATGTGCATTCCATGGCACGCACACGTGTGCACTCATAAAAACAAGCAAACAGATAAAAACACAACAGGACCTTTATAGCAAAATGGAAAAGAATTAGTGGAGAAAACTGACTTCCTCTCTGGCTGGCTGTGTTCTTTCCTTGTTTTTCCACTGAAAACCGCTTCCCTTGGTTTCTTGGGGGTGCTTCCTCTTTTTCTGGAGGCAAACACAACCCCTTGGGCCCTTACAAAAGGTGACATTCAGTAGCCACTCCCAACCCTGCCTGCCTTGTCTTCATTGGACCGTGTATCCTGGAGCTGGGTCCCTACACCAGGACAGCCCTTCCTCCTTTCTGAGCAGAGCAGTTCCTGTGTTCAGTGCACTCCCTTCCCCACCCTACCCCTGGAAGTTTCAGTTGTTTCCCCCTGGTGATCACCGATGCCACAGACACTGCTGCACCCATTCTCCCACTGAAGTACAGCTGTTAGGTCAAAGCCAAATGCCTATCCTTGTGTTTCCCAGGTCACGCGCTCTTGAGGCAAGCAGATTCCATCACTGAGCCACACCCCAGCTCTGCTATTGTACAAACTTTGTTTTGTTTTAGTGTGTGTGTTTGAAAATTATATTTCTTTATTATGTGTACAATGCTCTGGCTGCGTGTGTGTCTGGGCACCAGGTGTCATTATAGACGGACATGAGCCATCATTTGGTTGCTGGGAACTGAAGTCAGGATCTTTGGAAGAGCAGCCAGTGCTCCTAACCTCTGAGCTATCTCTCCAGCCCTCTCCCTTTTTTTTTTTTGTTTTTTGTTTTTTGTTTTTTGTTTTGTTGTTTTTGGGGGGTTGGGTTTTTTTGTTTTGTTGTTTGTTGTTGTTTTGACACAGGGTTTCTCTGTATAACAGCCTGGCCTCAAACTCACAAAGATCTGCCTGCCTCTGCCAGGCTGTTCATTTTTTTAGAATTAATTAATTAAGTTTGTTTAATTTGTTTGTTTTTAGACAAGGTTGCTTTGGTTAGCCCTAGCTGTCCTGGAACAACCACTTTAGACCAGGCTGACCTCAAACTTAGAAATATGCCTGCCTCTGCCTCTGCCTCCGGAGTACTGAGATTAAAGTCATGCACCACCTCCCCTGGCTGTTCATTCTTTGAGACAGGGTCTCCCCACATAGCCTGGTCCGGCCTAGAACTCACTCTGGAGACCAGACTGGCCTTGAACCTACAGAGATCCCCTTGCTTCTGCTCCCCTAATGCTGGGATCAAAGGTGTGCACCACCGTGGCCAGCTTACTGTGTGTTTTAAGATCTTTTACATTTTTTTTGTTTGTATGCGTATGTGTATGTGCATTTGTGTAGGGACAGATGTGCCACGTGCTTGTGTGTGTAGAGATCAGAGGACAATTGACAGGAGTCTGTCCTTTCCTCCCACCACGTGGATCCGGGGGGCGGCATCTTTTACCCACCGAGCATCTCCCTGGCATCCACATATTTCTGATGCTCATTGGTAAATGACCTCCAGAGAGCTTGTGTCCTTTTGCACTGACAATGGAAGGCAGTCTGTTTTCCTACAGACCCACTGATGGCTGGAAAAATATCATTTTGGTTATTGTTGAAACATTGCCTATGCAGGAAATACAATTTAAGCATATTTTGATTACTGATGGAGCACAGTCCTCTTCTGCCTTATTTGAGGAGGACAGTTCCAAATGAGGACAGACAGACTGGCATGGGAAAAAAAAAAAAGAAGACAAGAAATTCTTGGAAACTAAAAATCAGATTGCAAAACTTGGTGTGGTATGAAGTGCCTGTAGTCCCAGCCATTCAGGAGCTTGACATAGGAGGATCCCTTGAGGCCACAAGTTCAAGACCAGCCTCAGCAACAAAGCAAGACCCTTTCTCAAAAAGAAATAGACAAGCCAGACATGGTTCCATCACTTGGGGAGGCAGATTCAGGTGGATCTCTATGAGTTCGAGGCCAGCCTGGTCTATAAAGGGAGTCCCAGGACAGCCAGGACTGATATACAGGGAAACCTTGTCTTGGGAAAAAAGAAAAGAAAAATAAATAGGTAAGGCATGATGGAACACTTTTGTATCTCCAACACAAGAGATATAAAATCAAGAGTATCAGGAGTTCAAAGTCATCCTTGGCCCAACATGACCAATCAGTGCATAGATTTTCAGGACCGCCTTGATTTAGGAGAAGCTCATTTGAGCCAACATGGTGGTGCACGCCTGTAATCCCAGCACTCAGGGAGTCAGAGGCAGGGGGATCTCTGTGAGTTTAAGGCCAGCCTGGTCTACAAAATGAGTTCCAGGGAAGCAAGGGCTACACAGTCTCCAAAATTATTATTATTTGGGATAATAATTATGCTAAATTATTATTTGGGAATATGTATGAAGCTATTTTTGTTGTTGCGAGCTAAAAGTGCTTCAGGGGGTCCATGTTGGTACAGGCATGTCACCCCAGAACTCAGGAGGCAGAGGCCAGAGGGCCATGAGTTCACTGCACAATGAGACCCTGTTTTCCCTCCCTACCACAGCTTCTGAGGCTGGAGGCACAGCTCAGCAGGCAAGCACTAACTGGGTGTGTATGAGTCAGACCCTGAGTTCCACCCCCTTCAGCGGCGCCGTAAAGTGACGCAGGCCTTTAATCCTAGCACTCAGGAGGCAGAGGCAGGCGGATCACTGAGTATGAGGCCAGCCTGGTCTACACAGGGAGTTCCAGGGCAGCCAGGGCCACACAGAGAAACCCTGTCTGGAAAAATAAAAAACAAACACATCACCCAACAACAACAACAAAAAAGCGTGTTTGGGAACAGGGACGGTTACTCAGGAGCCTCCAGGTGAAGAGCCAAGTCTGTGTTTTTCTTGCCAGCCCAGTATCTTGTCCCTGTTGTTCAAACAGAATCCCAGGAGCCCACCATCCTCCACACACCTCGGCAGCGTGTGTTTTGGGAAAATTCTTTCTAGCCGCTAGTCTGAACACGTGACTCCAATCTGACCAATCAGAGCATAGATTTTCAGGACCGCCTTGATTTAGGAGAAGCTCATTTGAGCCAATAAGAGGTTCCTGGAGCTTCTATTGGCTGAGGCTTTTGCTCTCTGCAGGTTACTGACCTGGAGAAGGAACCCCTAACCCGCTGGTTGAGAGAGCGGCAGAGCCAAGCCAGGTAGGGAGAAACAGCCTGGAAGTCCCTGGGTTCACCAGGCCTTATAGATCCGTTTCTCTTCTTTTCTTCTTTTCCACATCATTTTGTGGAGGAGGGGCGCAGGTACACGTGGCGGTCACGTTACAACTTGCTGGTTCTGGGAGTTGAACTCTGGTTGTCAGGCCTGGTAGAGGGCGTCGTTATCGGCTGAGGCATCTCGCCTGCCCAGATTACTTTGTTTAATGTGCTTTGGGTTACCCTTAGATTTCTCGCAAGGGAATGTAAAAGCACTGAAGCAAAAATGCTCTGGTCAACCGGCTCCCAAGAAACGATCCGTCTGCTTAACCCTTTCGTTATAGCTGAGTGGTTGATAGCCTTTGGCTCCAAAGAGAACCGGATTCAAATCACAGTGCCACTGTGTACTAGCTGTGGGACCTGGGGGGACACTGAAGCCCCCATATCGGATGATTGATCCCCTAGTCTGCTCAAGGTAGAAAGTCGTGGCCTGACTAGTCGTGCCGACCAGTGGGAAAATAAATCCAGAATCGCAGTTCCCGCTGTAATCCGAGTGTAGCCAAAATACCTGACTTTCAGTGTAGCTGTATTAAATAGTTTTATTATTTATTACAGTTCAGGGAAGGGGATCTACCAGAGGGACTCACACACGCTAGCCAAGCGCTGTCCACTGGGGCACTCACTCAGCTGAGAGTTAAGAACAATTCATTTTAGTAGTCAAGCGGTTTTATTATAAAGTCTTGGGGAGCCGGGCGGTGGTGGCGTACGCCTGCTTCTGCCTCCTGAATGCTGGGATTAAAGGCGGATCTCTGTGAGTTTTCGGCTGGTCTGTTTTGCAGAGCAAGTTCCAGGATAGCCAGGGCTACACAGAGAAACTTTGTCTCGAAAAACAACAGCAAGAAAAAGTCCCCGGGATGAAATCCCGTTGCTAGGTGCTTGCCTAGCCCAGCAGGAAGCCCTGGATTTGATACCCAGCACTGTATAAACCAGACAGTGCGGTTCATGCCTGTTATCCCAGCACTAGGGAGGTGGAGGCAGGAGGATCAGTTCAGGGTTCAAGGCTACATTTAGGAAGCAGAGGCAGGTGGATCTGAGTTCAAGGCTAGTCTGATCTATATAGTGAGTCCCAGGCCAGCCAGGGCTACGTAGTAAGATGCTGACTGAAAAAAATAAAGCCTTTTAGAAAGCCAAGATTGCAGATGTGTTATCCCAGCACTTGAGGCCAACCTGGGCTACGCAGAAAGACCCTCTGGAGGGCCGTAGAACCACCTTAATAAGAATCTTGATAGACAAACTTGAATTTCTGTGTTTGTGAACTTACTCATTTATTTGCACCGACCTCGAGCCTGTAAACATGGAAGAACGATGCTTGGGTTTAAATTTTACCTCTGCCTGGTACATCTTGGTCAAGCAGCTTAACCCTAGTGAGTCCAGTTTAGGGATGAGGAGGAGGTTAACGGCTGCTTCAGAGTGTAGCTCAGCATGGTGGCCAGCAGCTAAGTTCGAGGTCAGCCTGGACTAAATAGTGCCGGGTTAGCCAGGGCTAAGGTAAAACAACAACAAAAACTGTCCCAAACAGTAAAAACTAGTACAACAAGAGGGTGTCGGGAGGGAGGAGGGTTGCAAAGAATGAAGGAAATTTGAAACCCAAAGGTTTCTAGAGAAGAGAGCTCCATTAGGGCAGCGGGCAGTGGCTATTCTGGGTTGTTTGTCCTTCCCGCCCTCTTCTTGGATCAGACCCGAGCCACACTTTGCCTCTGGGATGTTCTTCCTCTGCTGCTGCTGCTGCTGCTGGGCTGAGCTGAACTTGAACTGCTTCCGTTCTCCTTAAATATCCTTTCCTCTGGACAGGATGTTCCCAACCAGTCCAAGAAACGGCGGCCCTGCTCAGCCCAGCTAACTTTAGGTTGCTATTTACAGCCAGAACTTGCCCTCTGCTTGTCATCCTCCCCGAGTGCCCTCTCCAGGTGGGACTGTTATTAGGTGAGGAACCAGGATTGTGGGTCCCATCGCTTATGGGTCTGAGGCAGGAGGATGACCTTAAATTTGAGGCCAGACTAAGCTACACAATGAGGCTCTGTTTTGTTTTTCTCAAGACAGGGTTTCTCTGTGGAGCCTTCACTGTCCTTGGTCGCTTTATAGACCAGGCTGGCCTCGGACTCACAGAGATCTGCCTGACTTTGCCTTCCCGAGTGCTGGGGTTAAAGGCGTGTGCCACCACCATGCTTGGCTAAGAGACTGTTTTTAAAAAGCCCAAACCGGAGGCTGGAGAGATGGCTGAGAGGTTAACATAGGATGCTCTTCCAGAGAACCCTGGGTTTGATTCCTAGCACCTATACGGCAGCACATAGACTGTAATTCCAGTCCCAGGGTTCCAACACCCTCTCCTGGCCTCTGTGGGCACTACAGGCATGTGTGCCCAGCCATACATTCAAGCAAATGCCTGTACACATAACACACACAAAACAAAACAACTGACACTGGTTAGGCCTGGTGGCACTTGCCTGTAACCCTAGCACTAGGGAAGTGGAGGCAGGAGAGTTAGGAGTTCAAAGCCAGTCTTAGATACATACAGGTTTTAGGCCAGCCTGAACTACATGAGAGCCTGTCTTTAAAAACAACAAGGGCTGGAGAGATGGTTCAGAGGTTAAGAGTACCGGCTGCTCTTCCAGAGGTCCTGAGTTCAATTCCCAGCAACCATATGGTAGCTCACAACCATTTATAATGGGATCTGATGTTCTGTTCTGTCATGCACGTGTACAGCTCTCATATATATAAATAAATAAATATATTTAAACAACAACAAAATAAAAACATTGGCCTGTGTGATTGGAGGTGCAGGGCACACTGTAGTTTCTGACAATGTGGGATCAAGAATCCTCCCCCTCCAAGGCTCCTTAGAGCCTTGGGCTCAAAGCACAGCAATTTAAGATTCTGATCAGAACACAGTACCTATGTCCCAGCATTTCTTGCTGTCACTCATGCCTGCACTGAATAATGGCTGGGACACTACAGCCCTCTCACTGACCAGACCTGACTTATTTACATGCTGACAAATCTCTAACACTGGCAGCTTTGATTTTTAGTTCTTGGTGACTTCTGGGGTCTCCAGACTCCCATCAAGGCCATTTCAAATTAATAATGCCATGCCAAATAGCTTTCAGAATGCCCCCAAATGGCAAACCTCTGGCTCCAGACCCTTGGGGCAGGGTGTTGCGAAGACAGCATGTGTCTGTCAATCGCATTGCCAGCTCACATTTGCTACAATAGTCCCAGAGAAGGGATGCTAGGGTAGATCATGGCCCCCTACAAGCAAGCCTAGGGGTCCCACTGAGGTGGGAGTGTTGGCAGTATGCATGATGGCAAGAGGGTCCTCACCAGATGTCTGCACCTTGATATGGGCCCTTCCAGCCCTAGGACCATAGAAAATAAATGTGTTCACTCACTCTCCCTCCCCCTCTCCTCTCTCTCACATACATTTACACATGTACACACACACACACACCATACACTATGTAGCCCTGGCCAGTTTATATTCTCAGACTCTTTTATAGAGTCAAACTGGACCAAAGTGAGGAGTTCCCTTAACATTTTAGGACAATGAGTCTTTATTCTCCTGTTGCTGGATCTGCAGATGCAGGCTGGGAGTTCTGCTTCCATCTGCAGGTGATCCGGGCTGACCTGAACATTGCTAGTCCTTCTCGGGCCAGTGGCGAGGCCTACCCGGGGGCGTGTTCTTCCGAAGGTGACTGTGGCAGCTCCAGGAACAAAGTCAAATTATGTAAGCAGGGAGTGTGGGCGTATCTCAGTGGCTGGGCACTGGTCTGGCATGTGCAAGGCCCTGGGTCCATGCCCAGCATCAAAAAGCCCAAAGCCAAAACAAACGAACATCAGGAACTGTGGGAGCATGGGGCAGGCTGTGCTCACAGGACATTTGTTAATATCGAATGGGCCAAAGTGAGCCACGCAGCCAAGCTCAACACGGGTGGGAGGCAAAGTGCGTTCCTTCCCCAGCTGGAGAGTTACTTAGCATTTCTTGGGTTGGGGAGAAGCTACTGCACAACACTGCTGATAGCCTGAAAAATCTCTCTACCCCTCCAGATCAGCAGATGTAGGTTTCATCTGTTCTGAAAAGAATTACTGCATTTTATTTAGTTATTCTCTCTCTCTCTCTCTCTCTCTCTCTCTCTCGTGTTTGTGTGTGATGGCATGCATGTACAAGTCAGAGGATGACTGTCAAGAGTGTGTTTTAACTTCTACTACATGGGCCCCAGGATTGAATTCAGGTCCTCAGGCTGGGCAGCAAGTACCCATTGAGATAGCTTCTCGGCTGCTATCATTATTCTTGTGAGTATTTGCATAAAATTCTTCAGTGTAAACACGTCACGGTTCCTGCATCTTGTGAATTAGCTAAGGATGCTTCGGATGGGTTGTATCAGGTCTTTTTTTGTTTGTTTGTTTTTGTTTTGAGGCAGGGTTTCCTCTGTGTATAGCCATGGCTATCCTGGAACTCACTCTGTAGACCAGGCTGGCCTCCAGAGATCAGCCTGCCTCTGTCTTCTGAATGCTGGGATTAAAGGTGTGTGCCGCCACCACCCGGCTAGGTCTTTTTCTTTAAATAATTCTGAGGCTGGAGATGGATCTAAGTTTGTGGAGTGCTTTTTTTAATTTTTATTTTTGTTTGTTTTGTTTGTTTGTTTGTTGTGACAGGGTTTCTCTGTGTAGCAGTGGCTGTCCTGGGCTTGCTTTGTAGACCAGGCTGACCTCGAATTCACAGAGATCGGCCTGCCTCTGCCTCCAGTGTGCTGGGATTACAGGCGTGTGCCACTGCTCCTGGCAGTGGAGTGCTTTCTTAGCAGGCATGGAGTCCTGGGTTGGATCCCAGGCCTCATGGAAACTGGATGTAGTGGCACATCCTTGTAACCCTAGCACTTTTGAAGGAGGAGGCAGGGGCATCACAAGATTAAGGTCGTTCTCAGCTACATAGGGAGCCTGAGCAGCCTGGCCTACATGAGACTGTCTCAGAAAGAAAACACAACTATGAAATAAATTATCCCAGAAAGAATCTGGAATAAACATCCTGATACATACGTTCTGTTTTCTATCTTAAGGGTCAGCAAGCTGAGGCTTACAGGCTAAACCCAGCGAAGTACAAACTAGTATAGATAAAGTTATATTCAAACTCAGCTGAACTCATTTACTTGCGTAATATATCACTGATGCTTTTGCCCTATCTCAGAAGAGTTGAATCATGGACACAGAAACCCAGTGGCCTACAAAGACTCAACTGTAGACCTTCAGAGAGAGAGAGAGTTTGCTAGCCTCTGCTTCATACCTTGGAAAACCCCATTATGCTTTTGTTTTTACTTTTTGAGACAGGGTCTCACTTCGTAGCCCAGCCTGGCGGGCCACTTGCTATGTGGACCAGGGTGATCTGTCTACCTCTGCCTCCCCAGTGCTGGAATCAAAGGTGAATGCCACTATGTCTGGTGTGAGGAAAAGGATGTGGATATATTTTTTAATAGTTAATGTGACTGAAGGTATTGGAGAGATTGCTCAGTGGTTAACAGCACTGGCCACCCACTGGTGGCAATGGTGCTGGCATCAGCAGCGCACACCTATGATCCCAGCACTTAGGAGGCACAGGCAGGTGGATCTCTGAGTTCGAGGCCAGCCTGGTCTACAGAGTGAGTATTAGGACAGCTAGGGCTACACAGAGAGATCCCGTCTCAAAACAAAAACAAAACAATAAACAATAAAAACAACAAAACAAAAAGCACTGACTGCTCTTCCAGAGGACCTGGGTTTGATTCTGAGCACTCACCTAGTGGCTAACAAAACATCAGTAACTTCAGTTGCAGGGGATCTAGTGCCCTCTTCTGGCCTCCATGGACCCCAAAAACAAATGTTGCGGTACACAGGCAGACATGAAAGCAAAACATCTATACACATAAAGTAAATGAAAATACAACTACAAAACCCCTTAGTTAGCTGTGTCTCCCTGCCCACGCCTTTAATCCCAGCACTTGGGAGGTAGAGGCAGGTGGGTCTCTATGAGTTCAAGGCCAGCCTGGTCTACCCATGAGACCCAGGGCTACCCAGAGAAACCCCTGTCTGAAAAAACAAAAGAGGGGGCTGGAGCGATGGCTCAGAGATTAGGAGCACTAGCTGCTCTCCCAGAGGTCCTGAGTTCAATTCCCAGCAACCACATGGTGGCTCACGACCATCTATAATAAGATCTGGTGCCCTCTTCTGGCATGCAGGCACACATGCAGGCAGAACAGTGTACACATAATAAACAAACAAACAAATCTTTGAAAAAAGTGAAAACCTAAATAAATAAACCAACAAAAATTTACATCAGTCCTACAGACAGAACTGAGGAAAGCTGGGAGCAGGAGAGGTGGCATTTCCCAGGAACAAACACACCAATTGGTTGTCCAGTGCACAACAGTCAATCCTGAAAACATACATACATACATACATACAAACATATAACCACACACAGACATACATACATGTAACAGTATATGGACTCAACAGGATATATTTAAGAATCTGTGAGTTCCAGGCCAGCTTGTTCTACATATACAAATAAATATACAAATAAATATATGCACGTAATAACAATCAATAAAAAACAGAGGCCATGAATTTGAAGGGGAGCAAGGAGGAGTATAAGGGAGTATTTGGAGGCAGGAAAGGTAAGGGAACAATGTTCTAATTAAATTATAATTTCAAAAATAAAAAATAAAAATTTAACGGAAAATTTTGACATAACCCTTTGCCGGCACTTTATATACTAGTGTTCTGGGTTGTTTTTGTTTGTTTGTTTGTTTGTTTGTTTTGTGTTTTTTAATGTTAAAAGTTATAAATTGAACCAGGCATTGGTGGTACATGATTTTAATCCCAGCACTCTGGAGGAGGCAGGCGGATCTCTGTGAGTTCGAGGCCAACCTGGTCTACAGAGCAAGTTTCAGGACATCCAGGGCAACATCCAAAACCTGTCTGAAAAAACAAACAAACAAAAAAACAAAGCAAAACAAAAGTTATAAATTGGGACTGGAGAGATGGTTCAGCTGTAAGAGCACCAGCTGCTCTTCCAGGGAACCTGGGTTCAAATCCCAGCACCCACATGTCAGTTCACAACTGTTTGTAATTCTAGTTCCAGGGAATCTGATCCCCTCACACAGACATACATGGAGGCAGAACACCAATGGAAATCTAAGGGAAAAACTGTAAAAGCCGTAAATTGAGGACTGGAGAGGTGACTGGATTCAGAGCAAAGGCTAGGCATTCACTTCCCAGTCCCCGGATGGAGGCATGCCTCTTCCTCAGGCACCAGGGGTACATGT
Organism: Psammomys obesus; assembly: GCF_907164565.1. Lineage (NCBI taxonomy): Eukaryota > Metazoa > Chordata > Mammalia > Rodentia > Muridae > Psammomys > Psammomys obesus. Next base: position 12,054,429 of record NW_026596234.1, on the reverse strand, counting down.
GACACACAGACATACAGGCAGGCAAAATGTTCATACACACAAAATAAAATAAATATAAAGAAAAAGCTTTTAAAAGTTCTAAATTGAACATGGGAGGGAGGCAGTGGTAATGGTATGATTAAAATTCATTGTATAGGGCTGGGGAGGTGGTTCAGTGGTTAAAAGCACTGGCTGCTCCTCCAGAGGCCCTGAGTTCAATTCCCAGAAACTACTCGGTGGCTCACGACCATCTATAATGGGATCTGATGTCCTCTTTTGTCTGAAACTCTCTTCTGTCATGGAAGAACACATGAAAATAGAGTACTCAAATACATAAATAAATCTTTAAAGAATAATAAAACACATTGTATAAATGTATGGAAAATTTGAAGCATGAATAAATATTATGTTGATACTGCAGCAACTACTTTAGATGTAACACTGAGTCCCTGAAAACAAAAATCATTACAAATAAATAAATAAATTGAGTATAGTGGAGCTGGGCGCCCACACCTGTATTTCCAACACTCAGGAGGCAGAGGCAGGTGGATCTCTGTGAGTTTGAGGCCAGCCTGGTGTACAAAGGAAGTCCATGACAGCCAAGGTACACAGAGAAACCTCGTCTTTAAATAAATAAATAAATAGATAGATAGATAAAATTGAGGACGGTTGCCTAAACACCCGTCCCAGCACGTTGGCTGCTAAGATAGTACAATCTTGAGCCTGTGCACGCTTTGGCTGCACAGCGAGACAAACAGAACAGCACGGAATGAAGTCTGTTTCTGACCTCCTGTCACCCAGGTGCGGTCACCCTAATCCGTACCGTCAGCACAGCTCAACACACACACACACTTTCTTCATCTAATCTTCTTGATGTTGGGTATTTCACAAGTCCGGCTAGGCTGTCCTCACCTGAAGATCTTCCTGCCTCAGCGGCTGAGGTCTGGGATCATCACACCCTAAAGCGGTGCTGAGGATTAAGCCAAAGCTGCCAGGCACATGCTGTACAGCCAAGCTGTTCTCACCCTGGCTCTGAATGACTTACTTATTTTTATTTCATATGCATTGGTGTTTTGCCTGCATGTCTGTCTGTCTGTCTGTAAGGGTCCCCTGGAACTACAGACAGTTGTGAACTGCCATGTGGATGCTGGGAATCAAACCTGCCTCCTCTAGGATCTGGGTCCAGTGTTCCTAACCTCTGAGCCTCTCTCTCCTGCTCTTTGTTTATTTATTTTATTCTTCTCACTTGGCATTTTGTTTTTGTTTTGTTATTTATTTATTTGGTTTTTCAAGACAGAGTTTCCCTGTATAGCCTTGGCTGTCCTGAGCTCACTTTGTAGACGAGGCTGGCCCCAAACTCCCTGAGTGCTGGGATTACTGGCATGCCCCACCACATCTGACAAGTTTTTTTTTGTGTGTGTGTGTGTGTGTGTGTGTGTGTGGTTTGGTTTGGTTTTTCAAGACAGAGTTTCTCTGTGTAGCCCTGGCTTACCTGCAACTGGCTATGTAGACCAGGCTGGCCTCAAACTCAGAGATCTGCCTGCGCCTGATTTCCAAGTGCTGGGATTAAATGCATGAGCCATTGCCACCTGGCTGGTTTTTTAAAAGTCCATTTTAAATTTTAGTTTCTGTTCTTAGAGAATAAAAACAAAGGCTGGTAGTCGGGCACTGGGTTCAATGTCTGTAATCCCAGCACTCCGGAGACAGAGATAGGTGGATCTCTGTGAGGCTAGCCTGGTCTATAAAGCAAGTTTAGGACAGCCAAGGCTAAAACAAAACAAAACAAAAAAAATTAAAAATAAAATTTGAGTAGATAACATGGCTTGGCTGGGTGCTAACACTGTTGTCCTGAGTTTAAGCCACAATGTAGAAAAAGAGAGCCAACTCCCCAAGGTGTCCTCTGACCTCTGTAGTTGCACATGGCTTGAACATGAACACACACGTGCAAACCAGCCTTGTTGATAGAGGTCTGTAATCCCAGCACTCAGGAAGTGGAGGCAGGAGAATCAGGAATTCAAGGTCATTCTCTGCTACAAGTGAGGTTTTTTTTTTTCCTCTAAAGATTTATTATTTATACAATTTTCTACCTGCACACCAGAAGAGGGTACCAGATCTCATTATAGATGGTCACGAGCCATCATGTTGTTGCTGGGAGTTGGAACTCAGGACCTTTGGAAGAATAGTAACAGCTCTTAACCTCTGAGCCATCTCTCTAGCCCCCATAGTGAATTTGAGGCCATCCTGAACTACATGAGATCAAATCAAATCTGGAAACAGCAAGCAAACAATCAAAGAAAGGCCTATCTAAAAAAAAAAAACAAAAAACAAAAAAACAAAACAAAACAAAACCAGCCAGATGTGGTGGTGTACCTCTTAAATCCCAGCACTTGGGAGGCAGAAGCAGGCGGAGCTCATTGAATTCCAGGCAAGCTAGGGCTACATAGATACTGTCAAAACAAACAAACAAACCAACAAACGAAAAGCAGCAGCAGCAACAAAACAAAACCACACAAACACACACAAATAAAACCCACAGGAAATCAACAAGAAAAAATAAACCAAACAGAGCTGATATAGTTTAGCAGCAGGGCACTTGCCTACATCATTTAACAATGTCTCCTATGAGCCCAGCACTTGGGGAGGCTGAGGTAGGCAGGTCTCTGTGAGTTCGAGGTCAGCCTGGTCTGCAGAGTGAGTTCCAGGATAGGCAAGGCTACAAAGAAAAACCCTGTCTCAAAACAACAACAGGGCTGGAGAGATGGCTCAGAGGCTAAGCACATTGGCTAATCTTCCAAAGATCCTGAGTTCAAATCCCAGCAACCACGTGGTGGCTCATAACCATCTATATGAGATCTGATGCCCTCTTCTGGCCTACAGGCACACATGCAGACAGAATACTGTATAAATAATAAATCTAAGCTGGGCACGGTGCACACATGCTTTTAATTCCAGCACTTGGGAGGCAGAGGTAGGTGGATCTCTTTGAGTTTGAGGCCAGCCTGTTCTACAAAGAGAGTTCCAGGACAGGGTTATTACACAGAGAAACCAATAAATAAGTAATGAATAATAAATGTTAAAAAGAAAACAATGACAACCAAAAAAAAAAAAAAAAAAAAAACCAACACAACAATATCTCATATGTACACAAAATAATGAAGTAGCCAGGTGTGGTGGTAGACACCTTTAATCCCAGCCTGTGAGACCTGAGAGGCAGAGGCCAGAGGGTCAGATCAAAGTCAGTCTAGACTACCTAGAGAATTTAAGGGCTGGATTGTAAGAAATCTTGTCTCAAAATCACAAGTAAATAAATCATTCAATGAGGCCAGGATAGACACCTGCTTTGTGAACCTGGCAAACTGAGCCTGGAACCCATGTAAAGGTTGAAGGAGAAAACTGACTCTACAAAGTTGTCCTCTGACCTTCATATTCATTCGCTGTGGCTCGTGGGCACATCAGGCTTGTAGGAAACACTGTACAGTAATAATGAGCAAATAAATTGGAAAAAAACAAAACAAAACCCTGAGACACTGATCCATGTATTCCCTGCTTGCCTTTGTGTGGCCTGTGCCTGTGTTTAGAAGCCACAGGTCATCAGATATCTTCCTTATCTCCTGTAAGGCCATTTCCTTTCTCTCCTTGCACAGTGTGTTTTCCAAGGAATCGAACCCATGTCTTCAGGCATGGCAGCAAGTGCCTTTTACCAGGCCTGTCAACCTTTCTTTTTGAGACAGGGTCTCTCACTGAGCTTAGAGCATGCTGATTGGCTGGACTGGCTGGCCATGAGTCCCAGGAATTCTCTGTCCAGCCTCCTCCACACCTATCTTCTCACTGGGGTTAGATACACACTGCAGCACTTGGCTTCTTACCTGTGTGCTGGGGGCTCGAACTTGGGTCCTCCTGATGGCAGGGCAAGCAGTTTACTGCCTGAGCTGTCTCCTTAGCCCTGGATATTTTGTATCATTCTGTTATCTTAGTTAGGGTTTCATTGCTGTGAAGAGACACCATGTCCATGGCAGATCTTATAAACAAAAATATGTAATTGGGGCTGGCTTATGGCTCAGAGCTTTAGTCCATTCTCATCAAGGTGGGAAGCAGGGCAGCATGCAAGTAGGCATGGTGCTGGAGGAGCCAAGAGTTCTTTAATCCTAGGGAAGCAAAGGCAAAGAGCTCTGACTTCCAGGCCAGCCTGGTCTACAGAGTGAGTTCCAGGCCAGCCAGGGCTGCACAGTGCGACCTTGTCTCAAAAAACAAAAAGCAAAACAACAAATCTGGGCATGACGGCATACGCCTATAATCTCAGCATTTGGGAGGCTGAGCCTTGAAGAGCCTCAAGGCTAGCCTGAGCTACATATCCAGTACCAGGCCAGCCAGGGCCATCTACCTAGGGAGAGCCTGTCCCAAAACAAAATAAAAGCAAAACAAAATGTTTGTTAAGATTGGGTGTGCCACACGTGGTAGAATGCTCATCTACCACATGTGAAGCCCTGAGGTGTGTGTGTGTGTGTGTGTGTGTGTGTGTGTGTGTGTGTGGTGTATGTGTGTGTGTGTGGACATATGGGAGCATCTGTGTCCCATAGTGCACCTCTTGGGGTCAGGAAAGCTTTCAGGAGCTGGTTTTCTCCTTCCACCACGTGGGATCCTGGGACTGAACTCCCATCATCAGGCTTGGTGGCAAGTGCCTGTGCCTGATGAACCATCTCGCCAGACTCCAGCACAGACCTTCTTCAAAAAGCTCTTAGACATGGGAGGCAGACTTCCTGTTTTCCTCTTTGTGAGACAGGGCCTCATAGCTCTGGCTAGCCTCAAACTCCTGCTTCTACCTCCCAAAGGCTGGGATGAACCGCCATGGGTGCACCGCCATGTCTGACTCCATTCATTTTGTCTGTCCTTGAGATAGGCTCTTACTTTGAAGTGAGCTTGGCCTGGAACTCCAGAAGAGACTCTGTCTGGGGATCCCAGTGCAGGAACTCTCCAGTCCAGAGTCCTCACACCTGGCTGGCAGCCATATTTCCCCTTGCTACCTAGCCCTGCTGAAGGAGTGGTAGGAACCTCTCTGGCACCAGACCCTTTTCTGGCTAAAGTTTCCAACAGTTCAATACACCCCTCTATTTCAGAGATTCTGTGGTTTTTAACAGCCTGTAGCCTTTGGGGGGCCCCTCTTCTTCCTGGGTGCCGAGCCTCTTTCACTTCCTCAAACCCCACCAAGCCCTTTTCTGGTTTTGTTCTGGCCTAGTCAAAACTCACAGATCTCTGAGTCCAAAGCTGGCCAGGGCTACATGGTGAGACCCTGTGCCCCGACACACACTCAGCCTGGTTCTTCACTGTCCCAGAGTGCAGTCTTGGCATCCAGGTTTTTCAAGCTCCAGCTGGTTGTATTGCAGCCCAGAGTGAGGACCAGGGCAGAGCAAGCTTCTTGCCATCCCTGCTTCTGTAGTGCCAAGGACCCCAATCAGTCCAGTTCCTCAGTTGACCATAGTGTCAGTCCTACGGTGACCAGGTTCTTGGAGCTTGCAGTATGAACAGCTTTCGACTGTGAACAATAAACATGGCTGAAGGAGCCAGGGACGTTTGTTCCGGCCCAAGAACAGCCTTTCCCTGACTTGCCGGTCAGAGATGCAAACCCTAACACTTAACCAGGTCTGGTGTTGCCGGCCTGTAAGCTCAGCTCTTGAGAGGTACAGGGAGGAGCATCAAGAGTTTAAGGCCAGCCTCAGCTACATGGAGAGTTGAAAGCCAACCTGGGCTACATGAGACTGTCTAAAAAAAAAGAAAGAAAGAAAGAAAGAAAGAAAGAAAGAAAGAGAGAGAGAGAAATAAAACAAGAAAGAGCATGGTGTCTCACCATGACTGAGCTCTAGTGCACAGTACTGACACTGTGAGAACCATTTCTGCTTTCTTTCTTTTTCATAAAGCAGGAACTACAAGCTGAGGCAGGAGGATTTCTGTGAGCTCAAGGCCAGTCTGGTCTACAAACTGAGTCCAGGAGAGCCAAGGATACACAGAGAAACCCTGCCTCAAACAAACAAACAAACAAAACAATAACAACAACAACAAAAAACAGAAAACAAAACAAAAGTGGGAACTACTAAAACTGGAAATGGCGTGAGCTTCTCTCTGCTCCACGACCCTGAGGGCCCCCAGCATGTCTCTCAAGCTTCCTTCCATCTTCAGTCAGCAGGGAGCACAGAGGTGGAGCCTGAGGGAAGCTGGAGTCTTGGGTGGGCTTTCTTCCTGAAGTTTTCTGAGCAGGGACTCAGCTCAAGCAGGTTCCTGAGAGACCTGGAGGGGGAGATGAGGAAGCCGGGTGGGGAAAGAGAGGAAGTCATCAGGTGTGAGAGCAGCAGGGTGCAAAGCTGTGGGGACCTTTTTAGGCAGGTGATCTTAAGAACGGGCCTCATGGGGCTTGTGAGATGGTTCAGTGGTTAAGAACACTCGCTGCCCTTGCAGAGGACCCCGGTTCAATGGGCAGCACCCTCGCCGGAGGCTCACAATCCCCTGTAACGCCAGTGATTTTTCTGATGCTTTCTTCCCTTCTGTGAGCACCAAGCACCCACAGGGTACACACACACACACACACACACACACACACACACACACACGCCAAACACTCATACACAAAAAATAAATACATTTTTTTTTAAATGTATTTTAAAGGGCAAATCCAGGAGCGGTGGCACAGGCCTGTAATCCCAACACTCTGGGAGACAGAGGCAGGCAGATCTGTGTGAGTTCGAGGCCAGCCTGGTCTACAGAGTAAGTCCAGGACAGCCAGGGCTACACAAAGGAACCCTGTCTTGGAAAAGAGAGAGAAGAGGAAAGAAGAATGGACCCCACATCCTATTGTTCTTGGCAAAGTCCGTGCTTTCTTGAGAACATCCTCAGGTAGAGAATTCCAGGTGTACACATGAGCCTCCGGACCTATTGCTGACACTCATGTTTAGGTGTGTGTGTGTGAATAAAACCTCGGGGTTTTATCGTTTTTATAACAAAGTCAATTCAGAACTCTCTCTCTGCCTCTTCACACCTTTCTCTTATGTGAATGTTTTATTTGCATATATGTATATGTATCACATGTGTGTCTGAAGCGCTCAGAGGCCAAAAGAAGGCAGAGTCCTCTGGAACTGGAACCACAGGCAGTTGTGAGATTCCATATGGGTGCTGGGACTAGAACCCGGGTCCTCTGGAAGAGCAGCCAGTGCTCCAGGGCTCTTAACTGCTGAGCCATCTCTCCGGTCACACTGTGCATCTCATAATAGCCAGAATTCTTTTGTTATTGTTGATGCTTGTTTTCAAGACATGGTTTCTCTGTGTAACAGTCCTGGCTGTCCTGAAACTCTCTTTGTAGACCAGCCTGGAACTCACAGAGATTCACCTGCCCCTGCCTCCCAAGGGCTGGGATTAAAGAGGTGAGCCACCCCGCCTGGCTAGCCAGAATTCTTAGATCTGCAGTTGAGCTCAACACCCTGAAGCTTCAGCAAAATCTTCTTTGTAGTTTTAGCCTTTTGGCAGAAAATGGGTTTGGTGTGGCTCCAGAAGCCATTATGCTTGCCCTTTTGTGGGGTTGGGGCTCACCACGAAATGCCTGCTATGTCTTCAGGGATGCGATCAGCCTTCTGCCGTGGGTGCTGGAAGCTCCCCCTACTGGAGCCTGGCTGGCAGAGAACGGACGTGCGCGGCACTGAAGACCTCGGCTTCTGTCTGGCTCTCTACAGGAGAGAGCCCTGCCCATGAGCAAGACTTTCCGAGCCTCTGGGCCTGTGTTTCTCTCCAGAAATTACTTCTTTGGTGTTTGGTTTTGGTTTTGGTTTGAGAGAGATTTTCTTGTAATTCAGGCTGGCTTTGAACTCACTGTTTAGCTCCGAGTGAGCCGGTACTTACAATCTATAGCATTCACCTCTCCAGCGCTGGGATTATAGATTTGGCCACTACACCCAGCTTAATACGAAGCCCTGGCTTCCAGAGTGCTTGCCTCACAAGTCTGGCTCCCCGGACCCATGAAAGGTGGAGGGAGAGAACTGATTCCACAAAGGTGTTCTCTGGTCGGGTGGGGTTAAAGTTATTTTTATAAAATTGTATTTGTTCCTCAGTTTCTCTCTTAACCTAGCCATCACTCAAATAATTGCGATTCTGTTACATTACTGGTTTAACAAGCGTCATGGCACAATCCTAAGCAGTTTTAGCTCTATTTTTCTAACTCTCTAAGCTGATCTGGCTTCCCCTCAGAGTAAATTCCAGAGATACTTGCACTTTATAGCTTTTTCTGCTTCAGCTCCTCTCTTGGATCTCTCCTGGACCTTTGCCCGTGGGTGAATCCCCTACTTCCTCCTCTGACTCCTCCTCCCCTGGGTGGAAAGTTAGCCCTACTCTCTACCCTGCTCAGCAATTGTCTGTCAGCTGCCTTATTGACATACCAGGGGACAGTTGAGGAACAGTGTTTTTTTGTTGTTGTTTTAAAATTTATTTATTATATATACAATGTCTGTATAGCTGTACGACAGAAGAGGGCACCAGATCTCATTATGGATGGTTGTGAGCCACCATGTGCTTGCTGGGAATTGAACTCAGGACCTCTGGATGAGCAGCCAGTGCTCTTAACCTCTGAGCCACCTCTCCAGCCCCGGAGAGCAGTGTTTATACAATATAGAGACAGGAGAGTCTCCGAACAAGGATTCCAATCTGGGGGTACAGAAACCAGCATTTGACTTACACAATAACCTTATGCCTACAGGGCGGTGGTGGTGCACGCCTTTAATTCCGGCACTTGGGAGGTCGGGGTAGGTTGATCTCTGAGTTGGAGAATTACCAGTGGAGTTGGTTTACAGACGGAGTTCCAGGATAGCCAGAACTACCAGAGGAATCCTCTCTCAAAAACAAAACAAACAAAAAAGTTGTTCAGAGATGTATACACACAAATAAACAATAGCAAAAAAAAAAAAAAAAAAAAAAAAGAAAAAAGAAAGAAAAAGAATGGTAGGTCTTCTGCTTGTACTTCTTCCGCACACTCAGGAGCACACAGGCATACCACACGTACACAATCTAAAATACCTCGGTGAAAGCGCAGAGAGGGAGCTGGGTGTGGTGGAACACGCCTTTAACCCCAGCACTTGAGAAGCAGAGACAGGTGGATGGATCTCTGAGTTCGAGGCCAGCCTGGTCTGCAGATGGAATCCAGGACAGCCAGGGCTACACAGAGGAACCCTGTCTCAAAAAAAAAAAACCAAAAGCCAAACCAAGCCAAACCAAAACAACCAACCAAACAAACAGAAAAAAAAGGAAGCATAGAGAGGGGGTCTGAAAAATGGGTCAGTGGGTAAAGGAGCTTGCTGCCAAGTTGATGACAAGTTCAAGTCCCAGGACCTACATGGTGGAAGGAAAGAAGTGACTTCTGCAAATTGTCCTTCCCTTCGACCCCCACATGCTAATGAAAGCACCCACCCCACCCCCACTAAATGAAAGAATGTAAACAGCAAGTACTTGCTGCATGAGCATGAGGGCCTGAGTTCAGATTCTCAGCCGTGTAAGAAACTGGGCACGGTGGTGTGTGTTTATAATCCCAGGGGAGGAGGAGACTGGAGGATGGATCCTGGCTACAGCTAGTGTAGCCAAACTGGTGAGCCCCAGGTTCACTCAGAGACGCTGTATCAAACTAAATAAAGTGAAACGCAATATAGAAAGATGTTGGATGTTGACCTCTGACCTCCACACCCACACCTATAACACACACACACACTCACACACACACAGAGAAAGACAGACAAACAGATAGACAGAGAGACCAGGCCTTTCCATATTCAAGCCAGTGTCTCTTGGAGTTAACCTTCCTGTGTTGTCCTCAGCAGGGCCAGTGGCTGAGGACGTAGCCACCAAGGCCTCCAATCTGAAAGCCTTTTCTTCTACTCAGTTTAGTGGTTTAGTTTCTCTTTGATGCAGGAGGGCTGTGATTACATTTCCAGAGAGGCTGTGTTAATTAATGGTGGCGATAAGATTTAATGAAAGAGGGAATTAGGATCCAGACCCTGGCTGCTTTTAAGGAAGGCCGTGCTAACAAGGAATAATGGCTGACAGGGAGCTCTGTGCTCCCCGGATGCCTGCCACCTACACTACACCCTGACAGCTCCCTGGAGACTGTTCTGTGCAGCCAGTGCTCGCTCCTTCCCAGTGTTCATGGCCTCTCTGTGATGCTCTGAGTACAAACCCCAGTGGTCCAACACCAAGAAATAGACTCAGAGGAAGCAAGGCATGTTTGTCATCCCAGTACTCAAAAGGCAGAGTTTGAGGCTAACCTGGTCTACATACAGAGTTCTAGGCCAGCCAGGGTTTCAAAGGGAGACTTTATGTCCAAAACAAAAACAGACAAACAACTCCCCAAAATGTCAAGTATGGTGGTATGCACATTTAATCCCAGCTCTGGGAAGGCAGAGGTAGGAGGGACCTCTTTGAGTTCTAGGCCAGCCTAGTCTATATAGCAAATTCCAGGACACCCTGGGCTATAGACAGAGACTTTGTCTCAAAAAAAGCAGAATGGAAATTAGGACCAGTTTAGGGATGGACATGGTTGTACAGGCCTATAGTCCTAGCACTTGAGTGGTGGAGGCAGGAGGCTAGGGAATTCAAAGTCATTCTCAGCTATATAGAAAGTCAGAAGCCAGGCCCTGCCTCCAGAAAACAGACAAACTATGAACCGAGCCTGGGGAATATATCATATGTGACATTATATACATGCACATTTGTCTGTTATCTATTAGCTGTATTAGTGTTATGCACGGCCTAGGCACCTCACTATGTGAGGTGTGAGGCGGGCTAGACTAGAACTCATGACAACCCTCCTGCCTCAGCCTCCTAAAAGCTGTGATTACAGGCATGAGCCACCCCATCTAGATATCATACATGATATATGATTTATTATGTACATGTAGGTGTACTGCACACACATATGCTGAACATTTCTACTCACCGTTGAATTATAAATGTATATATGGACTCCACGTGTGATGTTCGTTCCATACAACATATCACGTGTCATATAGATAGTATTAGCACCTGCCCCACTGACTAATGGGAGATCTGAAGGGAGAAAGTTCAGTAAATGACTTAGAGTCTGGCTGGTTAGCTTGGTTGGTTAGAACATGGTGCTAACGGAGACAACACGCAGTCGATTTTGTCTGCACGACTTGGTTTTTGGGAGCTCTGACTCCGTCCTGACAGACTGATTGCGGAAACATCTGTCTGTCCTTTCCTCCTTTCTAACACAATACAAACCCCAAAACCGATCAACTGTAATTCCAGTTCTGAGCAGGGAGAGGAAGGAAGATCATCATACTAGCCTCAGCTACATGGCAGGTTTGAAGCCAGCCTGGGCTACATAGAGAGACCTTGTCTCAAAAAGAAAAGGAGAATTGGTCTTAATGCCCTGCTTAAGCGAATGAAAGAATTTATAACCAGCACATGGCATTCATTATAAATGATGGCAGTCATTTGTAATCCCAGCACACAGGAGGCTGAAGCAGGAGGATTGCCACAAGTTTGAGACCAGCCTGTTCTGCATAGTGAATTCTGGGCCGGCATGAGCTGCAAAGTGAGATCCTGTCTCAAAAAAAAAAAAAAAAAAAAAAAAGGCTGAAAAAAATTTAATATGACACCATATATGAATATATGTATACATATACTATATTATATATAGACATATGTACTGTGTGTGTGTTTTCAAGAGTCAGAGCGCGCATGTGGAAGTCAGAGGATATCTTGCAGAAGTCAGAGCTCTCTCTCCATCATTAGGAACCCTGAGATCAAACTTGGACCGATGGGGCTGTGAACAGCCATTTTTGCTGGCCCACGTTATAAATTTTAATATGCTTTCTAGCATCAAAAATAGAACCGCTCTTCTAACCCATAGAAGCACTGTTCAACCTCCAAGCCTTCATGTCTTATTTTTCTGGTAAAGCTGAAGGTTTCTCAGAGCTGTTACTGCCTGTCAGTCCTCTCTGTCTGAGAAACCCTGGGGTGGGCCTCCTAGCATTTTGTTTTCACTTCATCGCTGACAAGCAGAATCAGATCAGGCTAAACTTCCTGTGGAAGAATTCACAGAAAAGTTATTTATGGCTACTTCATCTTCCGGTTCTGAGACAGTGACCGGGGTTAAAGTTGGAGGGGTGCGGAAGTGGAGAGAAAAAAAAAAAGGCGCGGTCAGGGCACAGCTGCCTAGATGAGCTGCTTAAATTGCAGGCTGGGTGGCATATTATATTTAGTGCTTATTGTGCTAATGCATTTATTAATGTATGTGCACGTGCTTTCGCCCACACGCACGCTAGCGTGCAAGTAGCGGTCAGGAAGCTTGTGGAAGTCAGTTCTCTGCTTATACCATGTGGTCCCAGGGACTGAACTCAGCTGGTCAGGTCTGGCCGCAAGCATCTTTACCCCCTTAACCAACTTCCTGGCCCAGTGCCTAATATTTGAAAATCTGCCAGAAAATGAGGGAAGAAAGAAAAATGTCTCCTATTTGTTGTGAGATAAGAGTCTTATGGAGCCTAGACTGCTCTTTCTTTGTTTTTGTTTTCCGAGTCAAGGTTTCTCTGTGTAGCCTTGGCTGCCCTGAACTCCCTTTGTAGACCAGGCTGGCTTTGAACTCACAGCAATCGACCTGCCTCTGCCTCCCTGAGTGCTGGGATTACAGGCGTGCGCCCCCAGCCCCGGCCTGTGTTACATCTTGGGCAGGAAGGAAAACCTGGAGCTTCCAGCAGGGAGACCTCTATCTCCCCAGCCTGTGTCTGCACTGCAGGAACCCTGATCAACAGGCTTGCTTGTAAGTAGTGAGGGCGTTCCAACCTCATTCGCTCACCTCACTAATCCAGTTTCTTCCTAAAATTTATCGCTACCAGGAGCCTGGGCATTTAAGCTCTGCAGGTAGAATCTTTACAGCTGGTAGCCAAATTAAAGTCAGCCTTGATGAACCGTGGGGAGCCCTAAATTCCACACGGTAGATGACTTTACAAGAGAAGAGACATTTGGGGGGTGTGGAAGTAGCTCAGCTATAGATGCCCACCTCGAGCGCACTCTGCCGTGAGTTTGATCTCCAGCCTGGTGGTGCGCACCTGGGATCCCAGCACTAGGGAGGTATGGAGCAGGAGCATCAGAAATCCAGTGTCATCTTCAGCCGAGTCGGAGGCCAGCCTCAGCCACACTGGACAACCTGCCATTAAAAGGGGGGGGGAGGGGCGCGTACAAAAGCACAGGCATGAGCACATCTGGGCTCGGGGGTGCAGCCCCGTCATCTTAGCGCTCAGGAAGCTGAGGCAGGAGGACAGCTAGTTCAAGACTAGTGAGAGTCTGTCTCAATAAGATAAAATGCAGAGTCGTTGACACACATGGGAGAGAGCCAGGGGAAGGCAGAAGTTAAGGCTAGGGTGAGGAATCAATATACTCAGACTACCAGCAATTCTGGCAAACCCCAGAGACAGGGGTGACCTGGAGGATTCCTCCCCAGGGCCTTCAAACAGCGCTGTCCTGGAGACACCTTCATTTCTGCCTTTTGTCTCCAGAACTGCAGAAGGACTTCATTCTGTTGTTTAAAGCTATCAGGTTTAAGGTCAGCTATTATCTGAGCTCCAGGGGAACCCGTCCACTCACAGAGAGAGAGGAGAGAGAAATGAAAATTAAAGCGGCATTATTTTAACCAGTTTGACATAGATCAGAAGGTCTGATAGCAGCAAGCCAGCCAGTGTTCTGAGAAGCCCGAGACCTTCTTTCTCTGCCGGCAGGAAGATATGTAAATTGATGTAGTCGTCGTGGTCGTGGAGGCGATATGACAAGTTCTGCCAAAATGACAAATGAAATTTCCTTCTGACCCAACAGTTCTGCTTCTAGGATTTGCCCAATACATGAAAAAAAAGAAAAAAAAAAAAAAAAAGCATCCATGGAATCTGCTCGCGCATACCTGTAATCCCAGCAGGGTCACTAGTTTGAGACCATTCAGGGGTTACAGAGCAAAGATGGGGGTAGGCGTGGAGGAGGGGTTGTGGGCAGGAGCACATTGAGAGGCTGAGGCGGGAGGTTTGCAACAAATTCAAGTCTAACCTGGACTACATAGTGAGTTCCAAGCTCATCTGAGCTACACATCTGGGGCCTACCTGGAAGAAAGGAAGAGGAGGGGAAGCTTGGTAGCCCGAACCCAGGATCCTAGCACTCCAGAGCCAGAACAGAAGTCCTAGGTCACAGGGTATTACTACCTGTGGAGGTCCTGAATGGCTTGGAACTCTACTGTGTAGACCAGGTTGGTTTTAAAATCAGAGATCCACCTGCCCTCCCCTCCGGAGTCCTGGGATTGACCACCACACCTGGCTACACAGCATTCCCTAAGAAGGTGTCTCCTTTCCTGACCCTCTGGGCATTTCCACTCTTTTCTCTGAAAACTCTGCTTCTGCCACACAGCTGCTCCGCGACCTCTGTGCTCAACCTGCCAGCTTTCTTGGACTTGAATTTCAAAGATGTGGCCTTCTCTCTTCTCCTTCACCTGCCTCGTCCTGGCAGCTGCCAAGATTCACAGCATGCCTGCCTCCAGACTCTAACAAAGTGCTTCTCAACTCCTTCCACTTCCACGTTTCTTTTAAAAATTATTTTATCAGCTGGGTGTGGTGGTGCATGCCTGTGATCCCAGCACTCAGGGAGGCAGAGGCAGGTTGTGAGTTTGAGGCCAGCCTGGTCTACAAAGTGAGTCCAGGACAGCCAAGGCTACACAGAGAAACCTTGTGTCAAAAAAAAAAAAAATTATCAATTAGACTAAAAACTCATGAAAGGATCTCCAGATTCCCTGGTAGCATGAAGACACGAGTTCAGATCACTCATCCCAGCACTGGGGAGGCAGGAGCAAGAAGACTTTTGGGTGACAGGAGCTCCACAAACAAACAAACAAACAAAAGAGCCAACCAACCAGGGAGCTTGCTTAAGACTGAAGCATCAACCAAGGACCATGCATGAGCTAGACCTAGGTCCCCTACAAAGATGTAGCAGATGGGCAGCTTAGGCTTCATGTGGATATAGTACTCTCGCAAGGGAAGTGGGGACCGCATTGGACAAGAACTCATCAGCTTTTAGATCACTTGCCCCTGGCAGGACTGCCTTGACAGGCCCAAGGGTAGAGGACACGTTCAGTCCTGATGCAACTTGATGAGCTGGGGTGGATGGGAAAGGGAGTCCTACTTTTCTGAGGAAAAGGGGAAGGGATGGGTCTAGGGAGAGAGGATGGGACTGGGAGGGGAGGAGGTAAGGGCTGCAGGGATGTAAAGTAAATAAAATAAGCAAGAAAAAAATTAAGAAAAAGATAAGTGTTTCCTATGAACCTAATAAATGAGCCTTATTCATTTGTAAAAAAAAAAAGAAAAGAAAGGAAGAAAAAGATTCTGGGGTTTACAGGCCAGATAGTTTAGCCTAATCAGCTCCAAGTTCAGTGAAAAAACCTTTACACACACACACAGGACACACACATAGACACACAAACAGACACACACAGACATACACACTACAAAGAAGGAGAAGGGAGGGAGACAGGGAAAGAGACAGAGAGAGTCAGTTTAGTAGAAGGGATGGGAGTGGAATCAGATTGGCCTTGGCCAGTTTGGGCCATGTCTCTCTGTGAAAGAGACAAGGGTAAATCGAGCATAGGGGTTGGCACAGGGAGTAGAATTGGCACTTCACACTTGAATTGGGAGTGAGAGGGGTTAGATCCTAAAAAAGAAAAGTGGCCAGGCATGGTGACCCACACCTTTAGTCCCAGCACCCAGGAGGCAGAGGCAGGCAGACCTCTGTGAGTTCAAGGCCAGCTTAGTTTACACTGGGAGTTCAGGCTAGGCATAGTTGTCACTAGTTGCATAATGAGACCCAGTCTTTAAAAAAGAAGAGGAGGAGGAAGAGGAAAAATGCTTGTTTCCAAAGAATGGTCAATGGAGGTGGGGGAATCCAGTTCTTGGATTTAGGCAGCGCAGTAGCCAGAGGCCTTGATGTGATCAAAGAAGTGGCTTTGAGGAAAGACAGAAAAATCCATTCTCTTTTAGAAGTCTAACTGACTCCCATTTAAGTCAACAACTTTATTAATTTATTGGGCATTTGATACGTCCTAGAGTAGTGCTCAATGTTGTAGGGACTTGTGAGAATAAAAACTCACTGGATTAGCCCATTCATTTTCAAAGGCTTAAGTTTTGTTTTGCTTTGTTTTTTTGTTTTGTTTTCCGTGCAGGTTTAAAAGACCTCAAAAGTTCTACTTCTTCAAAATCAAATTACACATGCCTAATTAGAGTAGCCGTAATCCTGCTAAACCCTTGCAATTTCTCGGAGAATCAGAAGCCAGCACAGCGAGACTCGCCTCAACCCCCAGGCTACGTGGGTGTTTGGCTGACTCCGACCTCAACCAGCTACAATGGGAACGTGCCATGTGCCATGCCAGGAGCCGCCCCTGGTGACTGCTTGAATAGCTGGACCCCAAACTGTGTACGTCAGTCTGGAGACCGAGTCACTGTTCAAAGGAGGGGTGCCAACCACTAGTTAATTATTTTCCCATGGGCTTTTCAAACCAACACAATCAACTTTGTATTTCTTTATTTTTCCTTCTTGAAGCTTCTTAATGTGAAAAATGAAACAAAACTCCCTTTGTCCCAATTTTTGGTCTGTGGGCATTTTTGAAGTGGTTTTGTGTTTTGTTTTTCTTAGATTTTATTGAGACAGGGTCCCACTACGTAGCCCTAGCTGGCCTAGAACTCAAGATGTAAGCCAGGCTGGCCTCAAACTCACAGATACCTGCCCGCCTCTGCATTGTTTTTTGGTTTGGGTTTGGGTTTTCCAGGACAGGGTTTCTCTGTGTAGCTTTGGGTATCCTGGACTTCCTTTGTAGACCAGGCTGCCTTGGAACTTCACAGAAATCTGCCTGCCTCTGCCTCCCAGATTGATGGGATTAAAGGTGTGTGCCACCACTCCTGGCTGGGTTTTGTGGGGTGTGTGTGTGTGTGTGTGTGTGTGCGCGCATGCGTGCGCACATACATGGGAGTTGAGTACCCTATTTGTAACCCACAGCTCTAGCGCTGTGGGCGTGATGTTAAGTTGGTTATTTAATGTTCTGGAGTGTCTGTTTCTTTTCTTTTTAACTAAAACAAACAAACCAAAAACAACAACAACAAAACATTTTGACACGTGGTGGCATACGCCTTTAGTCCCAGCACTTGGAAGGCAGAGGCAGTTGGCTCTCCTCGAGTTCCGAGGCCAGCCTGGTCTAACAGGACAGCAAGTTCACAGAAAAGCTCTGTCTTGAAAAACAAACCAACCAGCCAACTGTTTCAGCTTTATAATTATACTATCTTATGTGTATGGATGTTTTGCCTGCCTGTGTGTGTACCTGGGTTCTCGAGACAAGAGCAGTGCATATCCTTAAACTGATGCATCTTAGCCCTTGTTTTGTCTCATGTAGCCATCATGGTGAGTTTGCAGCCATCCTGTTCTTGTGGGGTGGGCTTGAGCACAGGCTTAGTGTATGCTAGGCTAGCTCTCTACCACACATGCTGTGTCCCCAGCCCCATTAAATTTATTTTTTTAATTCTATGTGTATAAGTGTTTTGCCTACATGTATGTGCACTACATGCATGCCTGGTGCCTGAGGAGGTCAGAAGAGTGTAATGGATGCCCTGGAACCGGAGTTACAGTTTGTGAGATAGGGTTTCTCTGTGTAGCCCTGGCTGTCCTGAGCTTTTGTAGACCAGGCTGGCCTTGAACTCACAGTGACCCTCCTGCCTCTGCCTCCCGGAGTGCTGCAGCCTGTGCTCTTAACCACTGAACAATCCCTTCAGCAACTCCTATTGTTTTTTGTTCGAGTGTGCCAGGGTGTGTGTGTGTTTGTTTGTTGACCATAAAAAGAGGATAGGGAGCTGGGGCGTGGTGGTGAATGAATGTTATCCTTGCACTCTGAAGCCTGAGGCAGGAGGATCAAGAGTTATAGGTCAGCCTGGGCTACCTTGTGAGAGACCTTATCTCAAAACAAAGGGCTGAAGATATGCCTCCCCAGCTGAGCACTTAGCAAGTGCAAGGGCTGGATTCAAGCTCCAGGATCACAGAACAAAACAAAGGAGAAGGGGTGTAACTCAGGTAGCCTGCCTGGTGAGCAAGCAAGAGGCGCCGGCTGCCTCCTCCAGCATCTTCATGAGATAGTTATGGGGTGACTCACAGCCATAACCCCAACACTCTCCAGATTGGGTCTGGAGAGTCAGAAATTCAAGGACAACTGCAGATACGTAGAGAATCTGAGGCCAGCCTTGGCTATAAGAGCTCCTTCCTCAAACAACAAATCAAAGAAAGAGAAGCCAAAGTGACATGGGGTACCAGCCTGTCTACCCAATGCAACGGTACACAGCCCACCCTTCACGTTGGGGACATGACAAAGGAAGCAAAGGGTTGGTGGATTACTAGCAGACGTGTCAGTGTCAGAGTGTGGCCCACTCTAATTCCATCAGTGTGACCTCTGCTGTCACCTTAGATCACATTTCTCCTTTACACCTGATGGAGCAGGAGAGCAAGGGACATACACAGCGAATTTATTTTGTGCATGGTGACTGCAAATTTCATCTGAGAAAGCAGAAGAGAAAGATGCTGTGACAGGGAGCCTTGGAAGCCGCCTGGGCCTCAGAGGAGTGTCACAAGGAGCAAATCTTAGACTCTGGGGATACAAGACCACCCAGAGTCATTGGGCAACTGATAATTGTCTTTTCTTTCCTTTTGGTTTCTCGAGACAGGGTTTCTCTGCCTGGCTGTCCTGAAACTTACTCTGTAAACCAGGCTGGCTTCAAACTCAGATCTGCCTGCCTCTGCAAACAAAGGCTGGGACCAACGGCGGGTGCCACCACCACGCAGCAACCATTGCTGATCTTAACCACCTCCATCTCCCAGGTCCCTGTACTTGGCCACAAACTACAGCACGAGAAGGAAGTGTCTAAAGTCTGGCACTTTACATTCTTCTGAGGAATACACACACACACACACACACACACACACACACACACACACACACA
>NW_026596234.1:12027172-12035403 GCF_907164565.1 Psammomys obesus | reverse complement strand
ACACACACACACACACACACACACACACACACACACACACACACATTCTTTCTATGTAGCTCACATTGACTTGAAACTCAATATGTCCCTGTGCTGCCCTCCAATGAACTTGAGACCATGGGTAGTCCTACTAGACTATCATTTTCTACTTTGGGGGGCAGGTGGCAGGGTCTCACTGTGTATCCCTGGCTGGCTCACTTTGAAGATCAGGGTGGCCTTGAATTCAGAGATCTAATTGTCCCTGCCTCCTAAGTGTTAAGACCAAAGGTGTGTGCTAGCATGCCTGGTGTTTTAGATATTAAAAATCATTTTTGTGTGTGTATGGTGGGGACATGTGTGGAGGTCAGAGGACAGCTTTTGGGAATTGGCTCGAAGTCCCCTCTTTCCATTGTGTGGGTTTCAGGAATTGAACACAGGTCCTTGGCCTTGTACAACAAGTACGTTTTCTGACTGAGCAATCTAACCAGCCACATTTTATACATTTTAAATTTTATTTATTTATTTATTTATTGGGTGTTGGTGCTAGTTTCTAACTTTATTTTGTTTGTTTCTTTTGCCTCTTTTCCCTGCTCCACCCTAATCCTTTCCAACATCCAGTAGGAGAGAAAGGTTAGTGGGGAGAGGGGGTGGAGTTACTTCCTGCTGGTTAGGGTTGTAGGGTTCCTTGGAGAAAGTTCAATCTTTTCAGGAGATCTCCAACTTCTTCTCATCCAACTTAATCAACAGCAACCAGGAGCCTTCTTCTTTCCCGGAGCTCCCCAACGTTCTGGGCTCTGGTCTTTATTCCCTCTCAGAGCCCTCAAAATTAAACTATCTTCAGCTGGGAAAGAGCCCCTCTCTGAGCCTGCATGAGGCAAACAGTTTGCTGCTGTGGACCATCTGGATCAGTCCCATATCCTACACCTGGGATCAAAACAAAACCGTGTTTACATCCACAACAATTCTTTCTTTTTTTTTTTTTTTCTAGACAGGGTTTCTCTGTGTGGTCTTGGCTGTCCTGGACTCACTCTGTAGACCAGACTGGCCTTTCAAGATCTCACCGAGATCTGCCTGCCTCTTCCTCTCCAAGTGCTGGGATTACAGGAGCGTGCCACATCGTCTGGCGTTATGTCTTATTTTTATGCCTTAAACTTTTGCATGTGTATTTATGGCGTGTGTAGGTGGGTCTCAGTATGCGTCATGGAGTCATGGATGTGGCTGGCTGCATACGCAGGTGTGTGGAGGTCCGAGGGTGATGTCAAGCCAGCATCTTCTTTCCCTCTCTGGATTTAGGCAGGGTGTCTGACTTGAACCCAGAGCTTGCTGACTCAGCTAGTCTTGTCACACAGCTTGCTCCGAGGATTCCCTGTCTCTGCCTCCCAAGTGCTGGGGTTGGAGACTGGCTGCCAGGCCTGCCTGGCATTTATGTGGTGCTGGGGACTCGAACCCCTGTCTTCATGATTGTGCAGCAAGTGCTTTACTGGCTAAACTGTCTCCCCAGCACTGTTATGCTTTATTGTTATTTATTATTATTTTAACTGAAGATGCTTTGACGGTAGAAGCATCAGCTTTCTCAAAACCAAGTCCTTGCATTCCAATTGCAGTCGTGGCATGCGCCTTTAATCCCAGCATTCAGGAGGCAGACGTAGGCAGAGCTCTGTGAGTTCAAAGCAACCAGGGCCACAAAGTGAGACCCTGTCTCTGTCTAAAACAAACAAACAAACAAACAAACAAAAAGCCAGAAGAGAAAAACCAAGTTCTACTGGGGCCCTAAGGCCAGTCTTGCACTTTCCTGACAGGGGAACTGTTTGAGATGCTGCTGCGTGACAGCGGGGAAAGGGTTGGAGTGGGACAAAGTCCAGGATAAATTGGCTGAGAACCTGCCTTGCCCAGGGAAGGTGTAGGTTTCCAGCCCAGCCTTTCTGTCAAAGCTCATTTGCAAGCTTAAGCTGCTGGAATTGAACTCTAGGTTCAGATGAGTGGCAGAGAGAGAAAGGGCTGTTTGCACACTGTAATGTGTATCTAAACATTGTGACAAGGAGCAGGTGAAGGTCCCGCTGCTATTGACTAGGCGCCTCTGAAAGTGACTGCTGGCAGGAGAGTCTTTGCCACATGCCTGGAGCCTCCTCACAGGCTAATTGACTCATTTGGTCTTTTCTTCTTAAACCATGGGAGTGATGAAATGCTTTTTTTACCCCCTTCCTTTCATGTTCTTTCTTAACATGCCAGGAAAAACAAAGCTGGCTTTCAAACCCTACTGCTCCTGTCAGCTGTTCAGCTCCAGCTAGGAATTAGCAAAAACAGCAAAACAACCAATTCAGAAATCTCTGTGATTTAGGAGAAACCAGACTCCTCCGCTTCCCTGCCACCACCCCCTCCCTAATGCAGAGACTGTGCTGAGATCTGGTTAATGAAGGAAGTGGTTACCGGTGAGCTAGGTGAGCTGGCTCATGCCTGAAATCCCGACCCCCAGCACCACATAAATGCCAGGCAGGCCTGGCAGCCAGTCTCCAACCCCAGCACTTGGGAGGTGGAGACAGGGGATCCCCAGAGCAAGGTGGCTGGGGAGACTAGCTGAATCAGCAAGTTCTGGGTTCAAGTCAGAGACCCTGCCTAAATCCAGGAAAGGGAATGTACATGGGGCAGGAGGGTTGTCACAGGTTGGAGGCCATCCTGGACTACATAGGGGAATCCCAGAGTAAGAGACTGTCTCAAAATGAAAGAAAAAAACGCTTCATCATTTATCAGCTACCCATTGCATTCTATCTGTATGTACTGTCTCACTTCCTGCTCTGAGGAAGGGTCACACAGCACGTGAATGAAGTTGGGCTTAGAGCAGTTGCCATGTGAGACAAAGGATGCTCTGTTTGCTGTGCGGCCCTGTGCCTTCCCCAGATTGGATCAATTCTATGATGTGATCACAAGGCATCCTGGGACTTTATGTCACCACACTTCTTATATTTCTTGTTTTTTTTTTTTTTTTGTTTTTTTGTTTTTTTTTTTTTTGAGACAAGGCTCTCCCCTCCCACTCACACAACTCCCCAAGACAGGGTTTCTCTGTGTAGCCCAGCCCGGGCTGTCCTGGAACTCACTCTGTAGACCAGGCTGGCTTTGAACTCAGAGATCTGCCTGCCTCTGCCTCCTGAGTGAAGGAATTAAAAGCAAGTGCCACCACCTGGCTGAGACAAGGCTGTTGTAGCCCAGCCTAATCCGAACTCTCTGTGTAGCCAGGGCTATACCTGAACTTCTGATCATCCTGCTTCCCAAGTGCTGGGATTACTGGTGTGCTCTCCCACCTGTGGCGCTGTGCTTCCGGTGGAACCCAGGGCCAGCATGCTAAGTGAGAACCTTAGCTGAGCTGTAGCCCAACCACCACACAGTGACTTATTCCTACAGGTTAACTGTTACAGCCTTTCTAGAGTCATGATATATACTATCTGTCATCTTTTTAGAGTGCCAGAATGTGTGGGGATCCTCACTGTTCTTGCTACACAAATTCCCAAATTCCCTCTATCCAAACAAAGGTGCCTTACCAAAATAACAAGGAGGCCCACACTGATGGTATACAGCCTTAGACCGTTAGGGCTCAGAAGACTGAGGAAGGAGAATTTTGGTTTGGAGGCCAGTCTAAGTAGCCTGTTGGTATGATGTTCTTGTGGAATGTATACAATTTATCCTTGTTCATTCAAATGCTGACTTCTCTACTCCACTATTGGTTTCAATCAGGACATTGCATTGTGCTGTTTATTCTAAGCATCATCATTCTCAAGTTTGTGAAAACATGCCACCATTTGTTCTCTGTATTGTCAATAAAACAACCAGCCAATGCTGAGCAATGGAGAGAATAGGGTGGGACATCCTGGTCCAGAGGGGAGGAGAAAGAAGTGAGTGGGAGGAGAGTAGGAGGAGAGAGAGCTGAGAGTAGAGGACCTGAATACACCAGGAGAGATGAGCCAGAACCAAGATATGACTAAAATGCAAGTATAATGTGAGATATCGGAATGGGAGGAAGCTTGACTTGGAGGTTTAGGATGGAGTAATTATTGCCCAGTATTGTGCTGTAGGTTAATTAAATAAATCCTAGTCTCTGTGTGGTGATTTGGGTATACAGCTGGTTTAGGAATACCACTGCTTAACTAAATGACAAATCAATAATAAATATTTCAACAACAGTAGCCAGACCCAGACTCAACAAATCAACAAACTAACAAAAAAACCAAGAAGTGGAAGAAATTATCAACTAAGCCGGGATGCAGGATGCACAGGTGGTCAACCTAGGCCTTTAATCCCAACCCTGGGGAGACAGAGGCAGGTGGCTGTCTGGGAGTTTGAGGCCAGTCTGGTCTACCGAGTAAGTTCCAGGTCAGCCAGGGACACACTGTGAGGTCCTGCCTCAAGACAAAGCGAACCAAACCAAACAAACAGAATCCCATGAGGTTTACGAAATAAGCAATAGAGTAACAAGCGTGGCTGACTTGTACACATATACAAGTTAACCTTCAGGCTATAGGTGAAATTTAATGGCAGAATATGCTTCCAGCATGCTCAGGGCCCTGGGCTCCATTTTGGGGGGAATAATTTATTTATTTTTATTTTATGTACATTGGTGTTTTCCTTTCATGTATTTGCCTATGAGGGTGTTGGATCCCCTGGAACAGGAGTTACAGACAGTTTTGAGCTACCATGTGGTTGCTGGGAATTGAACCCAGGTCTTCTAGAAGAGGAGGCAGTGCTCTTAACTGCTAGGCCATTCCCTTACCCTACCCAACCCCTTTTCTTTTTCAAGACAGGGTTTCTCTGTGTAGCCCCAGCTGTAGGATTAAAGGTGTGCACCACCACCATCTGGCTTTATTTTTATTTTATAAGTGTTTTGGTTGGGCAGTGCTGGCACTCAGAAGGAGAGGCATCGGATATCTGAGTTTGAGGTCAGCCTGGTCTACAGTGTGAGCTCCAGGATAGCCAGGGCTACACAGAGAAACTCTGTCTTGAAAAATCAATCAATCAATCAACCAGTGTTTTGCCTACGTCTACCTATTTACATCACATGTATGCCTGGTGCCCAAAGAGGCCAGAAAAGAGCATCAGATCCCCTGGAACTGAAGTTAAAGACAGCTGTCAGCTGATGTGTGGGTGCTGGGACTCAAACTTAGGTCCTCTGTAACAGCAGCCAGTATTCTCAACTCTTGTTCCACCTCTCCAAGTCCTGGGTTCCATTCTTAGCATGTGTGAGAGGAAGAGAGACAGAGACGGCATACAACCCTTTCACAGAGTCCGTCAACACTGGTGAAAGCTGTTGTTCTCTGCTTTGTCCAAGTCTTTAGAGACTCAACAAAACGAACATGGGTGACTCCTGCTTGAAATCCCAGCATGTAAGAGGTGGAAGTGGGAGAATCAGGACCAATACAAGTTCAAGGCCAACCTAAGTCTGTATAATGAGGCCTTGACTAAAAGAAGAAAAGTTGGACCCAATGCTAGGCATTTGGGAGGCCAGTCTGGCCTGCACCATGAGCCCCTGTCACTAACTAATGAAGACTAAGAAATCCCTTTCGTGTCAGGGAGTTAGGAGACTCTGCAGGTCTATGGCATCCTAGCAGACATTGCCCAGTGTCTAAACAAAATCTCCTTTGGTGTGTGTGCCAGAAGAGAAATCTGGGGCCTCCTGCCTCCTCCTTTCTCCTCCCCTGCCACCACTCTAAGCAAACAAGCAAGAGGCCCCCAGGGACAGAGGAGGGCTGTCAATCAAGGGGCTGCTGGCTGGCTGGCAACTTGAGCAAGAGATAAATGCCTATTATGCAAAAGCTGAAGCCTGGGCTTTACTTGCCACAGTAGCTCTAATAGAAGGTTCAACACAGGAGGGGAGGAGAGTGGGAAGGAAGGGGGAGGGGACAACAGTTCTCCCAAAGCGGAACTACCAAGGGCCCGTAGCCTCACTTGTCAAGCAGGCAAGAGCAGGCCAGTTTCCTTTCATTTTGATACAGGGTCTCTCTATGTAGTCCTGGTTGTTCTGGAATTTATGAAGACCAGGCTGGCCTGGAATTCACGGAGATGCCTGCTGCCTCTGCCTCCCTAGTGCTGGGATCAATGGTGTTGAAGTTGAAACCTTGGGCCCTTCATGCCTTAACAAAAGCTGTACTGTGCAGCCTACCAGCCATACTCTTCTTTTATTCACCAAAAGTCACATGGCCCCCTTGTTCAGGAGAAAGCTCACCTTATTTGTAATCAGTCCAAGCATCATTTATGGAACAAAGTAAAACTCCACCTAAATTATTGTGTGTGTGTGTGTGTGTGTGTGTGGTTTATGTGTGTGTGGTTTATGTATGTGTTGGCTGTGGGATAGATGAGATGTGTGTGTATGTGGGTCTTGTGGGGTGTGTGGTTTGTGTGAGTGTGTGTGGGGGTGTGTGTATGAGTGTGAGTATATACAGCATGTAAGAATATGTGTGTGGAGTCTGTGTGGTGTGTTGGGGCCTGTGTGTGTCTGATGTTTGTGTGTATGTGTGTCTGGTTTGTGTGTGTGTGTGTGTGTGTGTGTGTGTGGTACTAGAGAAAGAGCCTTACAACCCATGGTTCTTAGAGTTAGAGCGAAGCTGACCAAACACTCCAAAATTTGGCTTCCGGTTAGCTGAGTCATCAGTGGACAGTATTTCCTTAGCCTCAGAGTTAGAGTCACACACAGCATGTGACCAAGGGAGGCAAGGAGGGAAACAAACTCGCTCTTTCTCTCTCTTTCTCTCACACACAGACACAGGAACTCTCTGACATTTGCATTTATTTAGTCAATTAGCTATTTGTATATGGACATCTGTGAGTGTGTGTGTGTGTGTGTGTGTGTGTGTGTGTGTGTGTATGTGTGTCACTTTCCAAAGACTAACTTTTCAGGAACTAGGTCTTCCCTGACAGCGTGTGGGTCCCCGGGATGGAACTCAGACTGTCAGGCTTGAGAGCTGGCTCCTTTATCTGCTGAGACAGCACGCTGGCTTCCTTTCTCTTTAACTTTCCCTTTTCCTCTCTCCCCACCCCCCTTCCTCCATCTCCTTTCCTCCCTTCTTCCTTTTTTTTTTTCTTGGACTAGGGACTTAAGGCTGGCCTTCAATTAATCAGGTAGCTAAGGATGACCTTGAATTCCTGACCTCGCCTCCACCTCCCTGGAGCTAGTAACACAGGCTTTCTCTGTCACACCTGGTTCCAGGGAGTGGTACCTGATAGGCTGTGGCCCAGGCCTACCATACTTTCTCTTTCCCTTTTTCTTTGTTTGTTTTGTTTTTGAGACAGGGTCTCTCTGTGTAGAGTTGGCTGTCTTGGAACTCACTGTGTAGACCAGGCTGGCCTCAAACTCCCAAATGCTGGCATTAAAGACAACACCACCAGCAAAAACACTGTTAAGGAGAAATGTGCTAGCATGCATGGTTCAGAAGTGCAGAATTGAGCTCCTTGTGTGGCAGTGTGGTATCCAGCACCTTTAATCCGACATTCCAGAGGCCTAGGCAGGCGGATCTCTGTGAGTTGGAGGCCAGTGTGGTCTACAGAGCAAGTTCCAGGACAGCCAAGGCTACACAGAGAAACCCTGTGTTAGACAAAACAGAACAAACAACAACAAAAAAACTCATTCCTGGGAGGTGGAGGCAGGAGGGCCAGAAGTTCACCCTCAGATGTCTGGGCCGTTTGAGGGCAGCCTGGCACACACAAAACCCCCTCTCTAAAACTGAATCCACCCAACAAAAGCACTGACCTAGATCACAAGTGCATCTCTGAACAATCACTGTACCAAAAAAGGAGTGTAAACTCTTAACTGGTCAAGGCAAAATCTGGACCCATTGAACCCAAAGGTGAGGTTATTTTCTGAGCCAAACAGAAGAAGAGTGTAGATGAGAGAGTTGGGGTAAAGTGGCACACCCCTTTAATCCCAGAGGCAAGTGGACCTCTGAGTTTGAGGCGAGCTGGGCCTACATGGTGACTTTAAGGACAGACAGAGCTACATGGCGAGAGCCTGCCCGGATAACAAACAGACAGGAAAGAGTGTAGGTGAGGGCCTGGGCCTGGAGTAACGGCTCAGCGGCTCGGGGCAGAAGACCCAGGTTCGGTTCCCCGCACCCACACTGTTTGTAATTCCAGTTCCAGGGGATCTAGAAGTACCTGATGGTACCAGGTACACACGAGCTGCACAGATAGACAAGCAGGCAAAACACTCATAAAACAAATAGATCTGAAGGAAGGAAGGAAGGAAGGAAGGAAGGAAGGAAGGAAGGAAGGAA
>NW_026596234.1:11962036-12027162 GCF_907164565.1 Psammomys obesus | reverse complement strand
GAAGGAAGGAAGGAAGGAAGGAAGGAAGGAAGGAAGGAAGGAAGGAAAAAGATATGGGGGAGGGGCCAGCAGGATGGCTCAGTGAGTGGGTAAAGGTACTTGTCACCAGCCTGACCACAGGAATTCTATCTTTGTGACCCACAAGGTTTGGAAGGACAAAACTGATGCCTGAAGCTTTTCCCTAACTCATATGGACACCCTCTTTTTTTTTAAATTTTATTTATTTATTTTATGTATGAGTGCTCTATCTGCACGTACACCTGCTCCACAGAAGAGGGCATCAGACCACATTATTGATGGCTGTGAGCCATCCTGTGGTTGTTGGGAACTGAACTCAGGACCTCTGGAAGAGCGGAGCTGCGCTCTAAACCGCTGAGCCATCTCTCCAGCCCAATAGACACCCTCTTGAGCACATGAACAAAATAAAAAGTGATAAAATTGAGAGAGGGTGTGTGTCTGTGTCTGTGTGTAAACTGCAATGCCAGCAGCTTGGATTTTGAATGACCAAATGACCATCTGCCAATCCCAGCATGCTTTGTGGCTGGGCAGCAGAGTTTCTTGGGCCTCTTTTGGTCCCACCATCGATTCCTGTAGGGTGGTGACACTTGTTCTCTGCATTTTGTCTTTTACTCCTGATTCACAGAGGCAACTTGCTTCTGAGTCACAAGCGGAGGGAGGGAGGGAGGATCTGTAAGATGCCGATTCTGGCTTCAGGAAGGTCCGTGCACTTTTCCAGGCCTCCCTCTGGGCAGCAAGAGGTCAGAGTTTCCGGACATTGTCTGGGCCTCCCGGGAAACCACCATTGAGGAAGACGGGCGCAGCTCTTCTCTTTTCTCTTTTCCCAAGACAATTCTCACTGTGTAGCCCTGATTGTCCTGGAACCAGCTATATAGACCCAGATGAACTCGAACCCACAGAGATGAGGCACCTCCAGCCTCTTTCCCTTTTATTTATGATCTGCATGTATGTATAGGTACACTACCTGGGGCTGAAGTTGTAAGGAGTTGTGGGTGGCCGTGTGGATGCTGGGAACTGAACTCAGGTCCTCTGCAAGAGCAGCCAGTGCCTATTACCGCTAAGCCATGCTCTTTCTGATTTTTGTTAGCTTGTTGATGTTTTGATATAGAGTTTCGCTACAATCTCCTCCCTTGCCTTTGCACTCTGAGTGCTGAAGTTGTAAGTATGCATTATTAACCTCTCCTAAAGTTTCTTCTCAAAAGTAATTTAAGCCTGCATGCTTGGAGCTGGGCTGTGTGGGAAGGGTTGAGGGTGGGGAGGCATTTAAGCCAAAAAGTGAGTTTGTTTGAATCTATTAAGACAATCCTCACTGTCTTGGAACTCACTCTGTAGACCAGGTTGGCCTCAAATTAAAGTCATGTCACCACATCCGGCCAGAAAAAATAAAAATAAAATAAATATTAACAAGGTTATTTGAGGCCACAAAAGGCCGGGCAGGGAGTGTTGGTGCAAGCCTCTAATCCCAGGGCTTGGAGGTAGAGGCAGAGGCAGGTGGATCTGTATGAGTTTCTGGACAGCGTGGCCTACACAGTAAAGATGCAGGCCAGCCAGGGCTACCTAATGAAACCCCATCCCAAAAGAGAACAGAAAGATCCTAAAGGCAGGCTGCCAGGCTATAGCTCGGTAGTAAGTTGTTTGCCCAGCAGAGAAAAAGACCTAGAGAAAGTGTTTCCGGTGCTGGAGTTGGCGTGGGGCACGGGGAGGGAGATGGAGGGAAGGACAGATAGCAGAGAGAGGGAAGAAGAGAGAGGTGCAGGGAGGAGGGAAGGAGAGAGAGAGAGAGAGAGATCATGTGTGTGAGCCAATTTGTGCCAGTGTGTGTCCTGGATTTGACTTAGTCAAATCCAGCTCATTACCAGTGTGTGTGTTTTGCTGGACATTGAACCCGGAGGACTCAGGGGGACTCAGCCCTGCTAGGCAGGTGTCCTACCACTAAACCACAACTCCGGCAACCAAGTAGTTTTTTTTTTTTTTTTTTTAATTGAAAAAAAAAAAATTGAGACAACCTTTCCTATATCCCTATGGGCCTTTGAAGTAGCCTCTGCCTCCAACTCCAGTGCCTTGCCTACCCACACGGGTGTGCGCGCTGCTGGGGATGGAACCCGGAGCTCCCTGAGCGCCAGGAGAGCTCAACTTGCAACAGCCTCAGCAATGTACAGAAGAAAAAAAAAAATGTTGAGTCCAGTTTGGTGGTGCACACCTGTAATCTCACCACTTTCGAGGTAGAGGCGAGGAGGATCAGGAGTTCGGGACAACCTGGCCTGCATAATAAGTTTGAGGCTAGGCTGAGATTTCTGTCTTAAACAAAAACAGAAGGGGTGGGAAGCCCTGAGATAGTGGTGAATCCTTATGCAACTGAAGAAAACAGTCCCTTTACGCCCGGTAGGAGCGTTATGCAAAACTGCAGCAAAACTGTCGAGCAGCTTTGAGTCCCTGTCCCACTGATAATTGTGTGTTTTAAAGTCTATGCCCTTTTGCCACAGGTGGTTTGGTGCACCTGTGTCCACCATAAGGGGGGTTTAGAATGGGACCCACATCTGATACAAACATGTTTCCCTGTCTCTGTCTCCCCGGCTTGTTGTCTGGCCCTCCCCCTGGCCTCTGATGACCTATAATCTGTCCACATTCTGGGGGAGGGGGAGGGGAGCAGAGAGATGGTGCTGGGGGAGGTGCTGGAGAGAAGGCTCAGCTGGTAAGAGCACCGGCTGCACAACCCTGAGCAACTTCATTGGGATTTCAGCACCCATGTAAAAAAGCTGGGTGTGACCATGTACCCACTGTAACCCCAGCACTGTGGGGTCCAGGAGACAGGAGCATGGCTAGGGCTTCCCAGGTGGCCGGCCATCAGTTTCACACAGACCCTGCCTGAAAGGGATAAAGTAGAGAGTGATAGAGCAGGACACAAGGACACAGGGTCTCCTCTGACCTCAGAGAGAACACTCATACACATTCAGATCTATACATGTATGCCACACCAACACCCGGAACCCTGCACCCACAATACACAGCTCCCCATGGTGTCACATGCCTGCAGTCCTTTGCACTTAGGAGGCTGATATAGGGGGGCTGCGCTGCATTTGAGGTGAGCCTGGGCTATTCAGCATGAGCCTATCTTAAAACAAACAAACAAAAAACAAAACAAAAAAAAACAGTGTCCAGGCATATGATACAGCCCTGTAATTCCAGCACCGAAGAGGTGGAACCCAGGAGGATCAAGAGTTCAAGGCCGTCCAAGCAGTGGTGGTACGTGCCTTTTCAGAAGGCAGAGACAGGCAGATCTCTGGGAGTTTGAGGCCAGCCTGGACTATAGAGTGAGTTCCAGGACAGCCAGGAATACACAGAAACCCTGTCTCAGGAAAAAAAAAAAAAAAAAGAGTTTAAGGCCATCCTTGGCTACACATCAAGAGGCCAGACTGGGCTACACAATGAGACCCTGCCTCATAAAACCAAAAACAAGGCCAGGTGTGGTAGCACACACCTTTGGTCCCAGCTCTCAGGGAGACAGAGGCAGGGGGGATTTCTGTGAGTTCAAGGCAACCTGGTCTACAAATTGAGTCCAGGACAGCTAAGGCTGCACAGAGAAACCCTGTCACAGAGAAATCCTATCTCAAACAACAACAAAAATCCCAAAAATGAAATAACAAAATCCCACTGAAACCAAGAGCAATTCATGCAAGTGGAAGCACAAGCGTGTGGCCTTTTGTGTGTAATTGTCCTGCAGGCTAAACCCAGGGCCTCCTGCATGCCCACACCGTGCTCCAGCACAGAACGTACCCAATTCCGAGTAAGTAACCTTTGAGTATTATCTCTGTTGGGACCAATGAAAATGATGATGATGTGCACAGCAGATTTTATATGAAAGGTTTATTAGATGGAGACGAAGAGAGAGAGAGGAGAGAGTGAGACATGATAAGGGGGAGGGGGGCCACCCCGACAGAGAAAGAGAGGGCAAGAGAGTAGAGGGCAAGTGCCAAGAGAGAGACAAAGTGGTGGGTTGATCCTTTTAAAGACTTAACCACGCCTGTCAGGTGTGGCTACCTATGATGACATCATAGGTTGCTAGGCAACCCAGAAGCATGCTGCCTAAATACCAACAATCCCTAGTAGGCCACATAGTCACCAAGACATTCATCCAGATTTTTGTCCATTCTATAACCCTTTTGATTGCTGGGGAGCCTACCACTGTAGTGATGTACATTTTGTGGAATTACTTCCTCATTTGGGCTTGTGCTAGCTTCTGGCACTACCTCTTTCCGTGGAAAACAATTTTCTTGGATCTCAGCTAGGCCCAGCTTTCTTGTTTGTTTCTTGGACACTGTGTCTTCCATGTAGCCCTGGCTCAACTAGAATTGCCTAGGTAGACCAGGCTGGCCTCAAATTTACAGAGGTCTGCCTGCCTCTGCCTCCTGAGTGCTGAGGTTCAAGGTGCACAGGGCTTGGTTGGAGCTGGGGATGGACGCTAGGGCTTCATGTACGCCCAAGAAACAGACTGCTAACAGAGCTACAGCTTGAAGTTCTTTAATTCTTTTAAATATTCATATTATTTTATGTATATGAGCACTTTTTTTATTTGTTTGTTTGTTTTTCAAGACAAGGTTTCTCTGTGTAGCCTTGGCTGCCCTGGACTGGCTTTGTAGAACTTGAACTCACAGAGATCTCCCTGCCTCTGTCTCCAGAGTGCTGGGAGTATATGAATGTTTTGCTTGCAAGCATATCCGTACAAACCATGTACGTGCTTGGTGCTGGTAGGGGACAAATGGGCTGTCCAGTTACAAATAGAACTCAAGTTACAGCTGGTTGTGAGCCGCCATGTGAGTGCTGGGAACAAACCAGCGTCCTCTGCAAAAACAAGTGCTCTTAGCTGCTGCTGAGCATCTCTCAGCCCCTCCCAACTCCCCTCTTAGGGCAAACTTTCATGGAAGGAAGGAACTGGGTTTTGTTTTGTTTTCTGTACTAGGAATGCACCAAGGGCCTCCCGAATGCTAAGTAAGCACTCTCCACCAGCCTTTTCGGGTGGGGCTTGAATGAATAAGCCAAACTGGCCTTGAATTTGAGATAATCCTCCCATCTCAGCCTTCCTAGTGACTTCGATTATAGGCCAGCAAGAACGTCCCACAAGTTCCTTTTCCGCCCTTACGTGGGGTTTTCAGATTTGTCATGAGGTCAGGTATATGATGGGAACAGCCAGGTCCGAAAGAGACTGTGTGAGTCCCGGGGATTTGGTGTAGTCTTGATTTCACTGGCATGAATGTTCCACTGTGACCCAAGCTCCCTATGAAGCTTGCCTCTTCCATCTCTCCTAGGCTGGTTTACCTACTCAGTACCCTCTCCTTTAAACAGGTTTTACCCGGGAGCCACCGCAGGCACAGGTACTCCAATTGTTATTAATTATTATTATTAGTAGTAGTAGTAGTAAAAACTTCTGGAGCCGGTTGTGGCGGCACACCTGTAATCCCAGCACTTGGAAGGCAGAGGCAGGCAGATCACTGTCATCTCAAGGCCAGCCTGGTCTACAAAGTTAGTCCAGGACAGCCAAGACTACACAGAGAAACCTTGTCTCAAAAAACCAAAGGGGAAATAAAAAAAAAAAAAGAAAAAAGAAAAACTTCTGGACTCTTGAGGCAGCTGAGCAGGTAAAGACACTTGCTGCCAAGCTGGAGGACCCAGGTTCAACCCCTGAGAGACCTGTAAAGTAAAAGGAGGGGCACGTATACTCATTAAATAAATAAACAAGGGCAAAGAGAAAAACCACCCCTTTCCCTATTACTCTTATTCACACTCAGTTCCCTACTTTAGGGCCTGAACCCTATTGTTTGCTTCAAACTTCCTCTCTTCAAGATAAGGCCTGTTTTTTCCCCTGGGTTCCAGGAGCCACACCCACAGGGAGTTGATCCAGGCAAGCCCAGTATTGTTCCGCTGCTCTGATAAGGCTTCCTCACTGAGAACCGCGCCTCTTTACCTGTCTTTGGGATGACCTGAGCTCTGCTTGGGTTTCGGTCTCGGGGCGGCAGCATGGTTTCTGTGAGTAGTTAGTTAATAACCGGTGTACTTCCTGGGCAGCTTTGTAGCTAGGGATGATGGAGCGTCCCCAAGGTTGGAGCCTGACCTGTTGTCACGCGGCGGTTTTGTCAGTCTGCTTATCCTGGGACAGAGGGTTTTGACACCAGGACTCTGGCCTAACCTGTTCCCAAGTGGCACTGTTTGCCAGTCTGTGGACCACACTGTAGGAATCAGAGGCTTGAGTCAGCGTTTATAGGCTGTCAAAGAGATGAGCCAAAGGGTGTGTGTGTGAGAGAGAGATTTATGTCATGTTCCTGTACATGTGCATGCTCACATGTGTGGGAGCACATGGAAGCCAGGAGTGGGTGTCAGGAGTCCTGCTCAGTCACTGTTCACTTTACTATTTGAGGCAGGGCCTCTCATGCAACCTGGAATTCCTTGATTGGGTAGACTGGCTGGCCAGTGAGCCCCCGAATCTATCTGTTTCTGTGTCCCCATGGTGGGCGCTACAGATCTTAACTCAGGGCCTCAAGCTGGCGTACTGTGCTGACAGAATCATGCCCTCGCCTGTTTTTGAGTTGGTGTCTCACTTGTGGCCTTGACTGGCCTGAAACTCACTATGTAGAATAGGCTGACTTTTGTATTCGAAGCCATCCTCCTGCTTCTGCCTCCAGAGTGGATAGAATTAGAGTGAGTGGGCCATCTTGGTGCTAAAGTATTGCTTTAAAGATCTATCTATCTATCTATCTATCTATCTATCCATCTATCTATCTATCTATCTCCCAAGACAGGCTTTCTGGGCCTGGAGAGATGGCTCAGAGGTTAAGAACACTGGCTGCTCTTCCAAAGGTCCTGAGTTCAATTCCCAGCAACCACATAACCATCTCTAGTGAGATCTGGTGGCCTCTTCTGGTGCTCAGGTACACACACAGGCAGAATGCTGTATAAACAAACAAACAAATAAATAAATAAGACAGGGTTTCTTTGTGTAACATAACAACCCTGGCTGTTGAAAGGGACCTGGCTGTCCTGAAACTCACTCTGTAAACCAGGCTGGCCTCAAACTGGCAGAAATCTTCCTGCCTTTGCCTCTCAATTACTGGACCAAAAGTGTGTGCACCACCATGCCCAGCTCATTGATTTTCAAGACAGGGTCTCTCTGTACAGCCTTGGCTGTCTTGGAACTCACTGTGTAAACTAGGTTGACTTCAAACACAAAGATATACCCACCTTCCCTCCTGATCAAAGGCAGACACCACCACACCCAGATTTTTTTTTTTTAATTTTGTTTAATGTGTCAGTGTTTTGTCTGCATATGTATCTGTGCACCATGTGTGTGCAGTGCTCATGGAGACCAGAAGAGGGCGTCAGTTCCCCAGGAACTGGAGTTACAAACAGTTGTGAGTCACCAAGGTGCAGGAAATTGAACCCTGGTCTTCTGTAAGAAAACCTAGTGCTCTTAACCTCTGAGCCATCTCTTCAGCTCCCTGAAGAATTTTAAAGTAAGTTATTAATGCTGTGACCCACAAAAACTGACATCTCCACTTTTCCGGGTTCAAGGGCTCAAATCTCTACTTTTCTTACTCAGAACATTTAATTTGTTTTCAGGTTTTTCTATTTCCTGAATTCATCCTAGTCTTTCTCCTTCCCTTTCTCCCCTGTGTATGTGTATGTGTGGTGTGTGTGTGTGAGAGAGAGAGAGAGAGAGACACGGTTTGAAGTTTTCACACTGTAGCTCAGGCTAGCCTCAAACCCTCAAACTTACTGTGTGGTGTACCTCAGACTTTCTTTAAACTCTTGGCAAGCCTCCTCAGTTTCCCCAGTGCTGCAAGCTACCACTTCCCCAGGCCATCCTTTTGTCTTTTACACTACCTTTGGCCACACCCATCAGCCACTTCCTACCTAGCGTCTCCCCTCCTGACCCCCACTTCAGGCTTTTGAAACTGATCTTTGAGAACGGCGAGTCAAATCATGACAGCCCCCTAAATACACACCCAGTGGCCTTTGCTTAGAGTAAATTGCACGCACCTTTTACAAGGGACCTGCAAGAACCTGCACGCCTTGCCCCCCCCACCCCCAAGCTCTGCCCCTCACACTGCAGGCTCTCCCAGACTTGCTTGTCACCCTGGACTCTGCCTATCCTCGGATCTAAAGCGTTCCCAGAACTACCTGGAGATGGGAAGTCAGGTGAAAACAAACAGGAGGAGGAAGTATGGTGCAGGTATGTCTTCACCTAAGAGAAAATAGAGAGAGGCTCTTCACTCAGATTTAATTAGAACCTCTCCACCTCTCCGAAAGGATTCTCGCTAAAGGGAACCGCTTGCCTCCAGGAAGGGAAATGCTGGATGGATGGGGGGAAAGTGGAAGGAAAATTTCTCACCTTAAGCCGTGCATTCCTTCTGACTCTTGACCCACCAGAGGCAAAGTGAGAAACCAGAAGGGATCCAGCCTATTTTAGGAAAGCGGCCAGCCGTCCTTACTCAGTCTTAGCGCTTTCTTTAGAGGCAGTAATTATCTCTTTCTTGTTGCTAAAGTTTTCCGGTCTGCCCTCTCCTGAGGGCTCCATCACAAGCTCCCTGAGAACACAAGTGCCCTGGGGTGGTTTACCTGGAGTTACCCAGAGAGCCCCGGGCCTAGCCCAGGTTCTAAGTGCTAAAAGTGAGAAAAATATTTGTTGCATGAATAGGGACAAGGTGGAAAGGACTATGGAGTAAACACCATCCCCAGCAGGATTCAGGACCCCCGCCTTGCCTTGGAATCTCTAGGAATTCATTGCTGATAAATTCACCTTTTTTTGGAGTGGGGAGGGGGCATGGTTTCCTATAGCCCCAGACTGGCCTCAACTCACCGCAATCCTCCTGCCTCAGCATCTCAAGGACTACATTTCAGAGACTACAGGCATAAGCCTCTATAGCCCACTAGTCATTTTCTTTCCAGTCCTTTTTTTTTCCTTTCCTTCTTTCTCCTGTGTGTACATGTGCATGTTTGAGGGCAGCCTGGGTAAGGAGAGCCTGCCCAAAAAATGAAAAATAAATTAAAAAGGCCCCCAGGAAACCCATCCTTTCTTAGTAGATAGCTGAGCTGCCATCTCCTGTGTGATATGGCTCCTGCACTAGCTATGTTATGCACAGGTCAGAGAACAGCATTCCAGAGTGGGTGCTTTCTCTTTCCCACATGTGTTCTGGGGATGGGAAAAACAGTAAGTGTCTTTCCGTATCAGGTCACCTGGCTGTCTTCGTTCATTCCTTTATTTTATGAAGATTTTTTTATCTGTGTGTTTATGTACACTTGTGTATCCAGGTCCTTGCTTTATGTGTGTCTTCGTTCTGTGGCTTTTGTTGAAGTTTTTGGGAGCTGCCAGGTGGTTTTCCAAATGCCTACACTTCTCCCAGCATCCCACAATGTCCTGTGTCCTCTGTTCATTCTGGGCATTTGTGCTAATAAGAAATGGTGGCTCAGTGACCTGGTTAGGAAAGGAGGAAGGGGCGCATTACCTTAGGATTTTTTTTTTTTTCCCTGAGATAGGGTTTCTCTGTGTAGCCCTGGCTGTAGATCTACCAGGCTGACCTTCCCTTGTTCGAGGTGACCTTGAACTCCTATTCTTCCTGCCTCCGCCCTTGGAGTGCTAAAATGGTAGCTGTGACAACCACACCCTCTTTGCGTGGCGCTGATGAATTGATGGAGCTCAGGGCTTCCTGCACGCTAGACTCCGCCAGCTGAGTGACATCCGTGGACTTTTCCCCCCTCTCATCTTCTTCTTGAGACAGGGCCTCCCTTACGTAGGCCTGGCTGGTCTGCCAGGTGCTCACAGAGATCTACCTGCCTCTGCCTGCCAAGTGCTGGGAATAAAGGCGTTCAGTACTCCACCCTGCGCCCCACCCTTTTTTTGAGAGGGCGTATTGTATAAACTGGGCTGAATGCTCTCTAGAGAGCCTAATGCACCTTGAATTCTAGGCTGTCTTCCTGCCTCAGCCTGCAGAGAGCTGGGACTGTGAGCTAATGTCACCACACCCCCTGCCTTGTGGCTTTGAGGCTAGGTACCCCTGGCCCTAAACTAAGCCTCTTAAACGCCCCTCACAGACTCTTGTGGCTCTTGTTCATTCATTTGCTTTGGAAAGTCTGTTCCTACCTTGATGGAACTTTGTGAGATAATCTGTCTTGGTCCTCACTGTCAGCAGGGTTCTCAACCTGTGGGACCCTGTTGGAGGTAAAAATGACCTTTTCATCCAGGTCCCCTAAGACCATCAGAAAACACACGTATTTACTTTACCATTTGTAAGTAACAGCAGCAAAATTATAAAGTAGCAACAAAGGGCGTGGGAGGGGGCGGTAGCCCACACCTGTAATCCCCGGCACTCTGGGAGGCAGAGGCAGACGGATCTCTGGGAGTTCGAGGCTAGCTAGGCCTACAAACACAGAGACACTCAGTCTTGAAGGAAAACAAACAAACAAAAACACTAAAAAAGCAACAAAAATAATTTTATGGTTGGAGGTCACCACAGCATGAGGAATTAATTGCATTAGAGGGTGGCAGCTTTAGGAAGGTTGAGAAACACTGCCCTAAATCCTTGGAGTTAAGGACTTCCTCCACCGAGAATTAGCAATGGAACCCAGGGCCTTGTGCAAGCGAGGCAGGAGGTGTCTGCCAGGGACATGCACCCAGCTCTTCATAGATGGCTTTTAGACAGGCATCCTAGCATCTGAAAGCTAGGGCTCACCCTACCTCTTCTCAGCCTGCGCAGGCAGGGTTGCCATCTCCTAGGATGGGAGCCCAAGGTCTCCCATCCCGGGCTGGGGTTTGCATAACCACCCAAGCCCCTGCCTTCCAGAGCCGGGGCTCCTCCCTTTCTGGGAGCCTTCACACAAACAGGCTTGGTTCTCGGTTCCATTTTTTTTTTTTTTTTTTTACTTCTGGGGGGGTTTCCCTTACTTTCTTGTGAACTCAGTTATTCATTTGAAAGAACAGTTGTTGTCCTTTTACCTAGAATTTCCACTTGTCTGCGTGGGGGGCAGAGCGTTCAAGGGTTGTCTAGTCTGAGGTGTTTCGGGAAATGGCCGCCCGGCTTTCAGGATTACGCTTCATCTGGGGCTCTTTGCACCACTTGGCATCTCTGCAGAGTCTCAGGGTGTTTCATAACAGGTGACCCCAGGCTCTCCTGTCTCCTGATGCCCGCATCTCCTCAGCTCCGGGTCCTTTAACGAACCAGCTGATTCATCTCAAATTGGAAATCAGACAGGTCAACCTGGTTCCTGTTTGGTCAGATATTTTTGGGCCCAGCTCTCTTATAAATCACTGGCCAGCCTGTGCCTTGGCTGTCCCTGGGGTGACACCCAGGCCTGACCCAATCATCGGTAGTCTGAGCAGAAGTAGGCAGTCACGTGATTCCGGAGACAGTGACTTCTGCCCTTCCTGTGGAAGGCGGTGTGGGTGGGGCAGGCTCCTGGACTGATGGGTACAGACACAGACTCGAAAAAGGCTCCACAAAGCACTTGATTGACAACAGCCAGAGGGCTTTTTTTTTTTTTTTTTTTCCCCAGCTAAATTCTTAACTTGGCTTCTACGTTCAGCCCTGGCATTGACATCGTCTGCCTGTCTCAACATATCCTCTCCTCCTGTGTGCCTTCTCTGTAATTAATAAATAGTGGGAAAAGGATTTATCCTCTGAAATAATTTCACTGTCTTCACTTTAAGAACTCAACTTTCCACACTGTTTTTTTTTTTTTTGTTGTTGTTGTTGTTGTTCCTTTTTGAAAGGAACTGTGTGATTCCAGGTCAGAACACCTTTAAGAAGCAGAGCCTCTGCCGACGAAAAGTCGGGACTCCCAAAGCTGCTCAGCCTGTGAGAAGCTCCTCACAGCTGAAAAGCAGCGAGGGCCCGAGCAGCGTGTGGAGGGTGAGGCCTGTGGTACAGAATCCGCGTGTGTGAGGAGGGTGGTGGAGTGTGCCTATAATCCACTTGGTAGGTGGAGGCAGCAGGAGGCTGAGGTGAGGCTCTATCTCACCAAACAAAGGAAATTATACATGTATGTTCTTTATGAATCCATATGGTCTGTGATGCACAGTGACTCTATGATATCTGGGCTTTAGAATGGTGTGAAAGTGGTACACGTTTGCCTGTGCTTTCTGTTTTTTGTGTTTTTGTTTTTTTTTTTGACAATGATGAATTTAATTTTTATGTATTTATTTTTATGTGTATGGATGTTTTGTCTGTGTGTATGTCATGGTTTAAATGACCATAAGCTCCTCTATTTTGAAGGCTTGGTCCCAGCTGGTAGAACTGTTTGGGAAGGATTCTGAGATGTGCC
This sequence comes from Psammomys obesus, assembly GCF_907164565.1. Classification (NCBI taxonomy): domain Eukaryota; kingdom Metazoa; phylum Chordata; class Mammalia; order Rodentia; family Muridae; genus Psammomys; species Psammomys obesus. The sequence continues at coordinate 12,014,838 of NW_026596234.1, read as the reverse complement.
CTTGTCGAAGGAGGTGTGTCACTGATGTCCTGCTTTGAGGTTTCAAAAGACTCTTGGCGCTTCCAGTGCTCCTCCTCCAGCTTGTGACTGTGAGTCCTGATGTGAGCTCTCAGCTGTTCCTTTGCTCCATCACCATGGACCGTAAACCTTTGAAACCATAAGGTGAATTTGACTCTGTCTTTCACCAGTTTTGTTCATCATGGTGGCTTATGACAGCCATAGGAGAGTAGCTAAGACAGAAGTCTGTATACCAGCTGTGTGTGCCTGGTGCCCAAAGAGGCCCAAGAGGATGTAGGGATCTCCTGGGACTGGAGTTACAGATAATTGTGGGGTGCTGTATGGGTGTTGGGAGTCAAACCTTGATCCTCTCCAAGATCAGCAAGTATTCTTAACCACTGAGCCATTTTTTTCAGCCTCAACAACTCTACTTAGGTATTTGGGTTGTGTGTGTGTGTGTGTGTGTGTGTGCGCGCGCGCGCGCGCGTGTGTGTGTTTGAGACAAGGTCTCACTTAAGACTCTAGTCTGGAACTAGATACATGTAATCCAGGCTGGACTCAAACCTGAGGATATCCTTGCAGCTCAGCCAGTCGAGTTTTTGGATTATAGTAGTGTGAACAAGAACTACAGTAGTGTGAGTATTCACCACACACTTGAGACCAGCGAGGGTGGGCTACAGGGTGTTGAAAAGAATAGTATAGATGTCTCACAAACATTCTCTTGAACAAATCAAAAGTAACACAACAAAGGTTTTTTTTTGTTTTGCTTTTGGTTTTTTAAGACAGGATTTCTCTCTGTAGTTTGGGCTGTCCCGGACTTAATCTGTGAGCCATGTGGTTGGGGGGAGTTGAACTCAGGACCTCTGGAAGAACAGACAGTGCTCTTACAGCCATCTCTCCAGAGCCTCCCCACCCCCACTACCCTTAATCCCCCAGACTCAGGGTAGACTTGAACTCACAGAGGTGTGTCTGCCTCTGCCTCCCAGAGTACTGGGATTACAGTACTGCTGGGCCCAGCCCTTTCTTTTCTTTTCTTTTTTTTTTTTTTTTTAAAGAGTATATTAGAATTTAAATCAAGATAGCAGGCTCCCTGGGGCAGAAAGTTCACTTAGTTTTTGTTTTTGATTGTTTTGTTTTTCCAACAATATATACATGTTCCTTGTTTTTTGTTTGTTTGTTTTGTTTTTTTGGTTTTGTTTTTGTTTTTGGTTTTTTTTTTTTTCAAGACAAGGTTTCCTTGGACTCACTCTGTAGACCAGGCTGCCCTCAAACTCACAAGACCTGCCTACCCCTGCCTCTCTGAGTGCTGGGATTACAGGTGTGTGCCCCAGCGCCCAGCTGATCCAACATAGTATTTTTATGGATTACTTGGAAATTTTACAGCATCTGTCCTGATCACACTTGCTTCCTGTTCCTCCCAGGTTCACCCTCCCACCCTTGTGCCCTCCCTCCAAAAGAGTAAGAAAAAGGATAAAAATAAGCCCAGTTTGTATTGTCCATGTATTCATTGGGGCATGGTCAAATTCCCAGTGACTAGCACCCTAAAGAAAGCTGAGTCCCTCCCTCACCCCCCCACTCTGCCCTACCCCTACCCCCACCCCACCCCACCCCTGCCACAAGCTATCAGCTGTGAAGAGCTACGCTTCAGCATCCCTATAAACTATTTTAAGGACTTTCTTCAGTGGCGTCTTGAAGCTGCTGTCTTGACTCTTCCATTTTTGGGGGAAGGAAGGGAGGGTTGTCACAGAAGCCTTTTGTGTCTCTCATCCTCAACTGTGATCTGCAGTCATAGATACCAGTGCAAAAGAAGCTTCCTGGCCTATACAGCCAGCAGCAGCACAGACCATGGACCTCAACATGGCCTCACACACAGGCACACACACAGGTACCACCTCAGCCCATGGACAGCAACAGCCTCAGGTGGCAGTACAGGCCATGCACACCAGCATGGGCTCCACTGGCCCATAAGGACCACAGACACCATCGTGGCCCCAGGTGGCACCTGAGAACAAGGAGGACTTACTTAGTTTTTATCCTAAGGTGGGTGGAACTATGTCTCATTCCCTCTCACAGGCTGAGTCCAGTTGGGGGGTTATCTGCTAGCAACCCCAGGTCATCAAGTTCTGGGAAAGGGGGCTTTGTGTAACAAGTTTGCCAGGGGAGAGAAAGATTATAAGATTTGCATAGAAGTTTTACAAGGTGGAAGAGATTTATAGAATCTTGGCCCTTGGTGACCTAACCACCTCTGAAAGGAAAAACAAACAAACAATAAACAAACATTTCTCAGGGATGTTAACACAATGACCTGAGTTCAGATCTCCAGCACCTACATAAAGAGCTGGGTGGAAGTTGGCATTTAGCCTCTGTAACCAGCACTGGAGGGAAAAGAAGGTCATAGACAGGTAGACTCTGGGAGAGCACTGGTCAGCCAGGCTGGCTGGATCTATCTATGCATTTGCAGCTCAGGGAGGGCCTGTCTTATAAAATGAAGGTTGAGGGTTATTAAAAAAAAAAAAAAAAAAAAAGAGGCACAGGCCTTGATCTCTGGCCTCCTTGTACACACACACACACACACACACACACACACACACACACACACAGCTTTTAATTCCAGCATTAGATAGAATGCAGAAGAGAGCAGGAATTTAAGGCTAGCCTCAGAAAGAGATGGAGGCCAACCTGGGCTACTTGCCAGCCTGTCTCCAAACAAACAGCAACCAACCACCACCAGGAGGAAATGGCTTTTAGGAGAGAGGAACAAGGAAATTCTGTGTAATCAAAAGAAAGGCGAGCACTCTGGTTGACTGAGAAGACAGAAGGACATCACAATGCAGCAGCCATGCAGTCCCAGCGTCACGGCAGCTGCTCCTAAAGCCAGGCTGGCTTTCCCAGCTACCCACAAGGAAGGCCGCTCCTAGCTTCTGTCCTGTTGCTATGCTGAAACACTTAGAATAAAGTTCCCCTGCTATGGGCCAGGCATGGTGGTACATGTCAGGAGGCAGAGGTAAGTACCAGGATAGCCAGGGCTACATGGTAAGACCCTCTCTCCCTTCTAAAAATTATTACCTTTTATCTCATGTGCATTGGTGTTTTGCCTGCATGTATGTCTGTGTGTGGGTCCTCTGCATGTCAGATCCCCTGCGACTGGAGTTATAGATGGTTGGGAGCTGTCATGTGGGTGCTGGAAATCATACCTGAGTTGTCTGGGAGAGTAGCTGAAGCATCTCCCCAGCTTTGAGACCCTTAAAAACAAACACTCCACAGGCATACCCACAGTCCAACCCTAATCTACCTAATTTCCCACGGAGACTCTCTTTCCAAGTGATACTAGAATGTGTCAAGTTGACAGTTAAGACTAATCTGCACAAAGCCACTTGTGTGAGTGCACACACAGGCAGAGGCAGGCTGTACAGACATGGAACACACCTGAAGAGACAGAAAGATAGTCATGGGGTATCCCTGAAGACAGAAAGATGAGGATGGGAAGGGGATCTCTTCCCTTTTTGGACTGTTTGAGTTGCTCCCATCGTTACTTCTATTCTTCTGGCGCTGGGAATTGAAGCCAGGCCCTGGTGCAGACTCTGCCACTCTTAACCCCCTCTCATTGTTATCTTGTTTTGACACAGGGTCTGATGGAGAGCAGGTTGGCCTCAAACTCACTGCATAACAGAGGCTGGCCTTGATCCTCCTGCCTCTACCTCCCTCTCAAATGCTAGGATTAGAAGCATGTGGCCCCATTCTGGGATAATACTTTGTAAAATTTGTTTCTGACTTCTGCTACATTGTTGTCTCTTTTCTTTCTTTCTTTCTTTCTTTCTTTCTTTCTTTCTTTCTTTCTTTCTTTCTTTCTTTCTTTCTGTCTTTCTTTCTTTCTTTTTTGACAGAGTTTTTCTGTGTAGCCTTGGCTGTCCTAGAACTAGCTCTGTAGACCAGGCTGGCCTTCAAACTCATAGAAATCCACTTCCCTCTGCCTTCCAAGTGCTCTGATTAATGGCGTGCACCACCACTGCCTGGCTACATTGTTGGTGTAGTTTCCAGCTCCTGGATTTGCTGTTGGAAGATGGTGTGGGACTGTTAGGAGGTAGAGCCTACTGGAAGAAAGCCAGGTCCCCGGGGACATGCTAGTGAAGGGGATACTGAGATCTCCAGTTGCTACGAGGTAGGGCAAACTGCTCTGTCATGTGCTTCTGTCTTGCCCGCTGTTTGGCCACAAAAGCAATGCAGACAAACGACCGTGGACTGAGCCTCTGAAACTGTGAGCCAAAAGAAACAGTTCCTTCTTTTAACCTTTTCCCTCACTATGTAGCTTAAGCTAGACTTGACCTCATTGTAGTGCTCAAAGAGGCCTTAAACTCTGGAGCCTCCTATCTCGGCCTCCAGATTGCTGAGACCAAAGGCCTGTGCTACCATGCCTACTGAAGTTTTTATTTCACATGAGTGTGCCCGCAGGAGAACATGCACACGTGTGCTCCTGGGCTTGAGGGTCATACAGAGGTTGATGTTGGAGGGTGTCCTCCATTGCTTCCCACCCTTTGGTTGCTGCTGTTTGGTTTTTGTTTTCTTTGTGGAGCCCTAGCTGTCTTGGACCTCAAACTTAGAGAGATCCACCTGCCTCTGTCTCCCGAATGCTGGATCGAAGCGTGTGCCACCAATGACCCTAGTTTGTTTTGAGATAAGATCTCACCATCTAGCTGTCTGCTCTCACTAGGTGGACCAGGCTGGCCTGGAACTTAAGAGAGCTGCCCGCCTCTTCTTCCTTAGTGCTGGGATTAAAGACGTGTTACCATCTTACTTACTTTTTGAGATAGAAGCACATTGATTCAGCTAGACTGGCCAGTCAGTCATCCTCAGGACTTCCTGTCTCTGCCTCTCCAGTGCAGGGATCACAGGTATGCAGGTGCTGGGGTTTGAATTGAGGTCTGAATGCTTGTATGGCAAGCACTTTACTGAAGAAGCCATTTCTCTCCCTCCCCCCCCCCTTTTTTTTTTTTAAATAGGATGTTGCACAGTTCAGTCTGGTCTGGAACTTAAAATGCTACTGAGAATGAATGAATGCCTCCTGCTTCCATCTTCCAAGTGCTAGGATTATGGCATGTGAATCCAGAGCTGGCCCAGATACCTTGTCGGTCCCCTTGAGTATATCCAGCCCTGGAATTTCTGGGTCATATGGCGACCCTGCGTTTACCATCCAAAGTACAGCTCAGACATTCATTTTGCAAAATGGCTGCATGCCACATTTTACAGTTCCACCAGTAATGCATGAAACTTCCACATTTTCCACAACCTAGCAGCACTTTTTTTTTTTTTTTTTTTGAGACATACAGTGGCGCCGTTTTAGTTTTCTCTTCCTGTTGATAAAATACTCTGACAAAAGCAATGAAAGGATGAAGTTTTTTATTTTGGCTCACAGTTCAAGGGGAAGCTCACGGTCTTTCAGGGGGAAGTGGAGGTGCGGTGGCAGATCCGCACCTCCCGTCCAAACTCGGGAAGCAAAAAGCAATGAAGGAGTGCTACTGTTCATCTCCTTTTCTGTATTTATAGGATCCCTCTGGGGAACGGTGCCACCCTGGATAAGCAGTTCATCCCACCTCGGTTAACACAGTCAGGACAACCCTCCCAGGCAGGCCCAGAGGTCCACCTCCCGAGTGAGTCTAGATTCTGTCAAGTTGACAGTGATGAACACTAACCATCATACTTGGGAGAGAGAGGCAGGCAGATCTTTGTGACTTTGGGGCCAGCCTGGTCTACATAGTGAGTCCCAGGCCATCCAGAGCTATCGAGACCATTGTCTCAAAAGACAGAACAATGCAAAAAAAAAAAAAAAAAATCATCACTGGTACTTTTAGAACATTTCATAGGGAGTGATTCCCCACTTCCTGCAAATACATTTAATCTCTCTCAGGAAAGCTGGGTGACTTGGTTTATGCCTGTAATCCCAACCCTGAGGAAACAGAAGCGGGAGAATTGCCATGAGTTTGAGGCCAGTTTGGGCTACATAGTAGTAAGTTCCCGTTCAACGTGGCTACAGAGAGAAACCTTGTATCATTAAGAAAAAAACAAACAAGCAGACCAAAAATGAAAAAGCAAGCCAGGCATGGTGGCATAGGCCTGTAACCCCAGCACTTGGAAGATTGAGGCAGGTTAAGGGGGGAATACAAGGTCATTTTCAGCTATGTAGAAAATTCTAGGCCAGCCTGGGCTACAGGATAAGCTGTCTTAAATAAATTGAATAACAACAACAACAAACCCTGAACAAACAAGAAAAACAAAGTTTTAGAGAAGAGAAAAACAACAGCCAACCAGACAGGAGTTGGCTTTCCAATTTATCCAGCTAGGAAGAGCCACTCGCAGGTCACAGGCAGGGCAAGTTGGCTGCAGGGAGCTCCAGGCCAGTTGCAATTGGCTGCCAGGCCGTCCAGGACACACACACACAAAATCACAGGTCGTCAGAGCCGATTTTAAAGAAGGACGGGGAGCAGCCAGTTTGGCTGCTCTTGAGGAGTGGCGCTTCTCAGACGTGTTTCCCCGACTCTAAATGAAACACAGAGTCTCCACCGGCCCCAGACCGCCTCGGTCTGTCCCCGGCTTGCTCCCTTTAAGCCAGGATCCCCGCATGGCTGTGAAGCGGTTCAGACAACAGCCTGGGGGGAGGTGGGCCGGTGCCAGCTCACTTTCAGCCCTGGTCTTTTCAAGCGGGGTTCTTAGACATGCGCAGTGCTCTGGCCGGAGTCGCTCAGTTTCAACTGCAGGGAAACTTCGGACTGTAATGACTGCAATGAGGCGAGATGGAAGGGAAACGGGGGAAAATTACACCTCCGGTTAGTAACGCCTGCTAGCCCCAAGCCTGGAACTGGCACATGTAATTGTAGCTTAGTCAGCGCACACTTCAGGCTTGATGCGGTTCTTGGGTCTCCGTTGAACCGTGTCCCCAGCTGTTGCTGTTATTAATCAGGTGAGGCACAGAAAACTCAAGAAACCAGCCATTATCGCCCAGCTCTGAAAGCAGCAGAGCAGGCTTAGCCTGTCGACGTGGTTAAGGGCTAAAATCGTTGTTTATTCATTTAACCAATCAATTAGTGATACCCGAGGACTCCATGCCTCAGCCTCACTGAGCTACATTCTCAGCCCACTTTTTAATTTAATTTTATTATTTGCTTTTTTGAAAAGTTGAGAAAAGATTTTGCTAAATTGGCTGGCTGGTCTTGAACGTGTGATAATCCTGCCTCAGGCTCCCAAATACCAGGGATTATCTAGCACTACAGTTTTTTTTTTCTTTTTTCTTTCTTTCTTTTTTTTTTTTTCCCCTCTTTTCCTCAGTGCTTGAGATTAAGCCTATGGCTTTGTGCATACTAGGCAAATGCTGTCTCACTGAGCTATCCTCCCCTCAGCCTATAGCAACAGCATAAAAGAGGATGAATTGGGGTACATACAGGGACAGTCTTTGGGATCCAGGCACAGAGGCTCACCCCAGCCATGAGGAGGCAGGGCCAGGAGGAACACTGTGGGGTTCAGGCAAACCTGGGCTACTTAGCAAATTCTTAGACAGCCTGTGCTAAAGAGTGAGACCAGACCCTGTAACAATCAAACTGAAGGGAAGCAGAGCCCCTGGGCCAGATCACTCAACCAAGAGGCATTCAGTCACCTGCTCACCTGAAAGCCCAAGGCAGAAGCATTCACTTGCGCTCCTGCATTCCAGTGCATCTGGAGAAAGCCAGGTGGCCGGGTTTCCCGGATTCCCGATACCGTGAGATACCAGGGATTGTTTGTTTGAGCTAGGGAGAGTGGGATATTGAGAGAAAAAAAAAAGTGTGTGTGTTGGGGGGTAGGGGCGGTATAGTATCCTTCCTGACTGATTCCAATGCTGACTGCATTTGAGGCTTAATTGTGAGTTGATGGGATGTTTCAGCTGTGACAGTCATCTGGTGACCACAAGACTTTAGGCTACAATAGGAACACCAGCATGCCGTGATAGGCGCGCGGGGGGGGGGGGGGGGGGACCCCCCCTAACACTCTCAAACTCCCTCAGCAGGGTCTGTGGCGGGCTGCTTTTAAATTGGTTTTTCCCTTTTTTTTTTTTTTTAAGATTTATTTTATTTTGTTTTTTCAAGACAGGGTTTCTCTGTGTAGCCCTGGCTGTCTGGAACTCACTCTAGACCAGGCTGGCCTAGAACTCAGGGATCTGCTTGCCTCTGCCTCCTGAATGCTGGGATTAAAGAAGTGGGCCATTACTGCATGGCCCTGTTGCTACTCTTGATTTTAGCAAAAAGGCCAAGAACTGAGCTACAGGAATGTTCCGTAAGACAGTTAAATGTCTTTGTTGCTTGTGCATTGGTGGAGAGGTACAAACTGGAAGAGCCTGAGAGTCTTGGCCAGGTATATATCCTCAGTCAAGTGACTGATTTGTTCAAAGCCTCCATTTACTCATCTGTGAAATGGGGGTAATCCGCATTCATGCAATGATTAAATGGATGGGGATGAAGAATTACAAACAATTCCTGAAAAGCCAGTGTGCTGCTGCCTTTCAGATCCCAGGAGGACTTCTGTTTGAGACTGGCTTGGGTTGTAGTGTAAGACCCTGCCTCAAAAAACAAACAAACAATACAAAACAAAAACCAAAAAAAACCTCATTAAGAAAACAAAAATAAAACCCCAAAGTACTTGAAACATTTAAATGCTCTTAGGTGCTGCTATCCTCCCTTCTTTTATTTTTCTTTTCTTTATTTATTTTGAGGCAGGGTTTCTCTGTGTAGCCCTGCCTGTCCTGGACTTTATAGACCAGGCTGGCCTCAGACTCACAGAGATCCAACCTGCCTCTGCCTCCCCAAGTGCTGGGATTACAGGCGTGCGCCACTGCACCCAGCTGACTACCTTCCCTTCTTGACATGAGTCCCATGACACCCAGCTCTCCTCCTTAGGAAATGTTCGAGTGTGAGAAACTTGGGTTGCGGGTACAGCTCAATGCTAGATGGAGTACTTAGCTTGCGGAACGCTCCAGGTTCAATCCCAGCACCCAAAGCAGCAAGACCAAACTAAACATACTGAGTGCTTTTTGTTCTTTACATATAGAGCATGAAATATGACCAGTAGAATACCTTCCTCTTTGGAATTTGAACTAATTTTCCTCCCTCCCTCCTTTCTTCCCTTTCTGTCTTTCTTCCTTCCAATAGGGTCTTACTGTGTAGCATGCTTGGCCTGGCACTCCTGACAAGCCTGCTGCCTCAGCCTCTGGAGTCCTGGGATTACAGGGTGCCACGTGCAGGCTGGCCTGGAATTTCAGGCATACTGGAGGATAACCTTGAACTCCTTATCTTCCTTTTACCTCCCAACTGCAAGGATTAGAGGTGTGTCCTAGCAGGCCTGGCTCTAGTGCTAATCTTGTCAGTCATGTAAGTGTTGGGGCACTCAAAGGACAGGAATGTGCAAGGAGGCTGTTCATAGGGCTGGCAGCTGCTGGAGACTCCAGCCTGGGCCCTCAGCCCCTGTCAGCTTCAGTTCCCTCTGTGGATTCTCATAGTGGGAGAGCTGGGGCCGGGAAGGAGGAAGTAGGAGCTGTCAGCCATGGTAAGCCCTTATCACTTGTGCTTCCTTGGAAACAGTCTTAGAATCAACCATAATTCAAAGAAGGGGTCACAAGTCAACCCCTTCTTGGAGGAGTGGTCTGGGCAAAGCAGGAGGAGGGTAGGCATCTTCGATGACCTGCCGGATGCTACTTCGCAGTGTAAGACCACCCACATATCCTAAAGTAGCATGTCTGGCTTCTTTTTGGATCTTCTTCAGACACACTTGAATATGTATTTTTCATTGTCCATGTCAGTTACACTTGGAATATATACATATCTATGATATGTATACATATGTATACATTTCAGTATAACACTGCACTTGAATCAATAATTATCTTTTAACCTACTTTTATTACATTATTACAAAATTATTATTATCATTATAAATTTTAAGGGAGGGTTTCTCTATGCAGCCCTGGCTGTCCTGAACTCCTTTTGTAGACCACGATGGCCTCCAATTCACAGAGATCTGCCTGCCTCTGCCTCCTGAGTGCTGGGATTAAGGGTGTGCACCCCCAGACCGGCTTGGACTTGGCTACTGTGTGGACAGACTCCAGGGGTGAATGGTGGACACTTGCAGAACAGTAGAGCAGAGACTGCCATAGTGCAGGTGGAAAATCCTGGCGGCGGTGTCGGGAGAGTTAGGGTAGGGTTAATTTTACTCTGAAGACATTTCCCAAGATGTCTATTTTATCCTACGAACTCCAAATTTCTTTCAAAGTCCTTTTTACATAAAAACTATCCAAAAGCCAGTAATGCTGATGCCACGCCTTTAACCCAGCACTAGGAAGGCAGAGGCAGCCTGGTCTACATTTATTGCATTTGACTTTGACCTTTATTTATTTATTTATCTATTTATTTATTTATTTAGGTCAGATTTAAACATTTTTTCATCATCTTTTTTTTTTAGTCCAGGCTGGCCTTAAATCCCTGTTTTGGTGGATGGCTTTGAATTTTTGTTTCTTCTGCCTCTACATGGTGTTCTGCGTTTGTTTTTTAGTTTCTTTTCCCTGTTACATTCAGGTCACTTATTTTGGTTTGTATTGGCAAGAACACTACCTCGCTAGCCTTCTCCTCCCTGCATCTCATCCTATCAGGAGATAAGTAGTGACAATTTGAGCCACTTTCTTGGTGACAGTAAGTTTACGGCACACTCGGGTAAGGTTGTGTCTCTTGGTTCTCTCCACTGTAACGCGACTGTTCCCTGGTGTAAATCACGATGCCAGAGACCACACCTGGGGACTGAACACCTTAAACACCTTGTGACCCAAAACCCTTTCAACCAGTGACTTAGCAGGGCTCTTGACCTCGGGCCTCAGTTTGCTCGTCTGAAAAGTAAGGACGACGCCCCCTCAGCTGCTGATCTTGTGGACCCGTGCTTGGCGCACAATGAACACTCCGTAGATGTCAGGAATTCCAGGATGGAGCCAAGCACGCGGGAAAACTAATGCAAGACGCCCGTTCCAGCTCTTGGGAGGGCTGACAGGGGCTCATGCCGCGTGGCCACGCCCCTTGTCGCGCGCACGGCCCCCTGGGACCCGTAGTGCTGGGCGTGGCCGCAGAACTACAAATCCCAGCGGCCCCCGCGCCGCAGCTTCAGCGGCAGCCGCCTTAGCTCCTCAGAGCGCCGGCGGCGGCCTCGGCGGAGTCGGTGTCGGCGGCCGGGGCTGAGCTGTGAGTTTCCGATCGAGAGCAGCATTGGGGAAGATGGCGGCTAGCGGTGAGTAGAGAGAAAGGCAGCAGCGGACGACGGGCGAGGCCGGCGGCATGGCCTGGGGCGGGGGTCTCTGGGTCGCCAGCAACGGGCGGCGCAGGCGACAGGGATCGGGGCGGGTGGCACTGGGCTCCGGGGCCCGCGCAGGGTCGCGAGGAGTTCGCGGCCGCGGCCTCTGCCGCTGGAGCTCCCCCCGCGGAGTCCCGCGGTGGTCGGAGCAGCTCAACGCAGCCTGCCCTTCCCGCCGGCGCCGCCCGGCGGGGCGGACGCGGGCGGCTCCTCGGGCAGAAGCTGCGGCTCCGCTGCGCGGCGAGCTGCGAGCGGGCGCGGCGGACGCGGAGTCTGCGGTGCGCGCCGGGGGACTCGTGGGGCGAGCGCGGGGTGTGTGCCTGGCGAGGGCAGGGTCCGGCGTGTGCGTGCGTGTGTGTGTGTGTGTTCGCGCGGAGGGGACGTGGGGTCCGCGGGATGTGCCAGGTGTGTGGTGCGGCTCCGGAGCCCGGGAGGTGTGTGGGGCGGGCTGCGGGGCGAGTGCGGGGTCTGCAGGGTTGGGTGCGGGGCGTGGGAGAGGAGTGCGGTGTGCGAGGTGTGCGCCGGGCGAAGGGAGGTGTGAGGGATGAGTGCGGGATCGGCGGTCCGTGTGGGGCGAGCGCGGGGCGGGTGATGCTCTACGGATGGAGAGTTGGGAGTGTTTCTGGCGTGGATGCGGGGTCTGCCGTCCGGGTGGGATGAGTGTGGGCTTTGCCCTGTGTGCGGCGTGGATACGGGCTCTGCCGTCTGGTATCGCCTATCACCGGGATCACTTTCACCTTCCGAAATCCCTCGTCTCGCTTCGTCCATTGATTCTGTTTGCAATAGTTGAAACGAACCGAGCCGCACAGCCTGGGAGAGAAGTGGGAGGCAGCCCTACTTCGTAGACAGTTTGAGGTTGTCCAGGTTGGAAAAGTTAACCAGAAGAGCAGCTGGGAGAGGCCAGAGCATCTTGGGCCCACGGAACAGGAGTCTAGAACTCCACACTGTATGGCATGGAAGGTCGGAGACAATCTTGAAGTCGAGAAACTTTACCCCCTCCCAAATGCGAAGACTTCCCCCCCCCCCTTTTTTTTTTTTTTTTTCAGTTCCTTATTACTTTTTCAAAGCCAACTTGTTTCTGTAATTAAGCTTGTGCGGTTTAAGAAAACAACAAAAACAAAACAAAACAAAAAAACCCAGGAAGGCGAGTCCCCTGTCTGCTGCAGGGCCTAGAGGACCGAGGACGGTGAGACATCCCGTGTCTGGGTTGCTGTGGTCCCAGATTTAAACGCTTGCCCTCGGATTGGCTGGCCGATCTCTGCCTCGAGAAAGCCTCAGCGTTTGTTTCTGCAGGTTGTTGCAGAAATGAGATGCTGGAGCCAGGGCTGTGTGGATTCCAGATCTTAAGCAGTACTGCTGTGGACTAACACGGCAATGCAAACCTTTATGTTCGTTTGTTCTTTTGAAAAGTTAAATGACTAGCATTATTTTTTTAGGATGGGTTTTTCCACATCTTATACCCAACTGAGAAGGTATAAAAACACCGAAAAAGGAATCTTTTGCACTCTAGAGCCTTTTTGAGGCAGTGACTGTTAGCATATCTTGGTATGTGTGGTTTTGGGATTAAAAACTTTAATATTTTTCCTTCCTTCCTTCCTTCCTTCCTTCCTTCCTTCCTTCCTTCCTTCCTTCCTTCCTTCCTCTTTTATTTCTTTTTCTTCCTTTATCTATCTATCTATCTATCTATCTATCTATCTATCTATCTATCTATCTATCTATTTTTTTGAGACAGGTTTTTCTGTGTAGCTTTGGCTGTCCTTGACTCGATTTGAAGATCAGGCTGGCTTTAAATTTACAGATCCTCCTGCCTCTGCCTCCCTGAGTGCTGGGATTACAGGCAAGGGCCACCACACCCCGCTAAGACTTTAATATTTTCATTTGAAATAAACCCCAGGTAATATGTACTGAAAGCAAGAACAGGGAGAAATGAGGTGGGATCGAGTTTTGTGTTTTGCTCTCTTAAAACCTGTAGGAACTGGAGAGATGGCTCAGTGCTTCAGAGCACTGGCTCCCACCTGAGGACCTGGAGTTGAGTCCCAGCATTCAGCAACCATCTGTAGCTCCAGTTCCTGAGATCAGTCGCCCTCTTCTGGTGTCTGTGAGCATCAGGCGCCCACCTGGTGCATGGATTTACATAAATTAAAATAAATCTTGGTAACTGTTAGAAAGGCTTTTTGAATTAAGTGCTTCTGTTGTTTGATGTACTAAAAACCTTAAAGAAATAACAGTTTGTGGGATGTAGAACCCTGAGGCTTGATTGTAAGGCGAAGCCTCTGTTTGTAACCTGTAAAATGATACCTACCACTGTAGCTCCTGTGTCACTGGGATTTACTTCAGGTTCTGAGTGTAAATGAGCAGCAATCTAAACTGCCTGTGATCCTAAATTATAGGGTATTTTATATGTTGATAGAAAAGACTTAATTGTTCAATCAGCATTAAAAAACAAAGGCACATGCTAGCTTTTGGCGAATAGAAAGAAGTGCATTTCCTAGTTGGGAATTGTGGACCAGGTTGGAGACTATAATTGTAAGCAGTTACAGGGAATGTTTCTATTGGAAAACAGCCTTTAACTGAAGAGGTCTTCAAAGCACTAACTTCAGCATATAATCAACAAGATTGTATATATGTGTTTTTTAAAGATTATTTTATTTTATGTGTGTATTTTGCCTGCATGTACACACTTGTTGCCTGAAAAGGTCAGAAGAGGGTGTCAGATCCCCTGGAACTGGATTTAAGGTTGTTTTGTGAGCTGGGCATGGTGGCATACGCCTTTAACACTAGTACTCAGGAAGTAGAGGCAGGTGGATCTCTGAGGCCAGCCTTGTTTACAGAGTGAGCTCCAGGACAGCCAGGGCTACACAGAGAAACCCTGTCTTGAAAAACAAAAACAAAACAAACAAATGAAAAAAGTTTGTGAGCCACCATGAGGCTGTTGGCAATCAAACCTGGGTGCTCTGCAGGGACAGCCAGTTCTCTTAACCACTGAGCCACCTCTCCAGTTTCCCAAATTTCCATGTGTGGGGTGCACCACATCTATGCCTGGTGTCTGGGGAGGCCAGAAGAGGGTGTTAGATTCCTTGGAACTGAGTTACAAATAGTGAGCTGCCATGTTGTTGCCGGGATTTGAACCCTGGTTCTCTGAAAGTGTAGCAAATGCTTTTAACCACTGAGCCATCTTTCCATCCCCTGTGTTTTGTTTAGTCTTGACCTCATGGTCTGCTTTGCCTCACTCTCCCAAGTGCAGGTATGATGTCTTATCTAGCTTGGATTACCACTTTTTGTAAGTCTTTGAATCATTAAATTAATTAGTTTAGGATAGCTACTGGATCTGTAGCCTAGATCGGCCTTGATTGAGCTCAGCCTCCTGCTTCAACTGCTCAAGTGAGACTGTAGGCATATTCCACTTTGTTTTGCTAGAATGTTCTTTAAAAATTACGACAGGGGAGTTGGAGAGATGGCTTAGTAGTTAAGAGTACTTGCAGCTTTTCCAGAGAGCCCAGTTTGGTTTCCAGTACCCACATGGCAGCTCACAACCTATTGAAACTTCAGCTCCATGACATCCAGTGCCCTTCTCAGTCTTCCCCAGGCTCCTTCACATGCTGCACACACATACATGTAGCAAACAGTCATACATATAAAAGAAAAATAACATTTGCACAATTTTAATAGTTCATTAAACTGATTTGATGGGCACCGGAGAGGAGGCTTAGTGGTGAAGAGAGCTTGCAGCTTTTCCAGAGGACTTGGGCTTGGTTTCCAGCACCGTTAGGGCAGCTCATCCATCTGTCGCTTCAGTTCCAGGGGATCTCTTGCTCTCTTTTAGCCTCCATAGTTTCTTGCATTCATGTGGTGGACATAAATTCATATAGGCACACATACATTAGGGCATGATCTTAGAAAACAACAACCCAGGAATGATAATAGAGCTGGGTTTAAATTTATATAGCTTTATGTGTGTAAATATTTGCCTGCATATATATCTGTGTACCATATGTGTGCTTGGTGCCTGAGGAGGATTCCAGTCCCCTGGGACTGCAGTTACAGTTGTGAGCTGCCATGTGGTTGCTTGGATCCGTGAGTGCTCTGCAAGAGCAGCCAGCACTCTTAATCCCTGAGCCATTTCTCCAGCCCTATGTCTACATTTTTTTTTTTTTTTTTTTGGGTGCTAGATCAAACCTATGCTGTACCCACTGATCCACACTCCTAGACAATTTCATTATGCTTTGAAAGTGATTTTAGGGTGCATTTTCCCTGGTATAAAAATTTCTGTGGGCACCTCCACCCTCTTGGTAAATTAGTAAGGAACGCACTTAGTAAGGAAGGAGGGCTGTGGATCTTCTTTCTGTGAGATGTGTGAACAAAATACTCCTTTGAGATGATCACTTATAATGAGTGTTTCTTTTGGGTGCTGGGGTGGAACCCCAAGGCAAGGCCTCATTCATGCTAGGCAAGTGCTCTGCCACTAAACTGCATCCCCAGCCCATCAATTCCTTTTTTTATATTTTCCCCTTACAATATAGAACCAGAGTAGCTTTTAGTTCAGATCTATTTGTAGGTTGTTTTATTACTTCATGAATATTTTGTCTCCATGCATGGTATGTATCACAGTGCCTGCTGTGGTCAGAAGAGGCTGCTGATCCTCTGGGGGTGGAGTTACAGATGGTTGCGGCTGCCTCTGTGCAGGCGCTGGGGATTGAACCCGGGTCCTCTGCAAGAGTAACAGGTGCTCTTAACCACTGAGCCAGCTCTCCAGCCCCAACAACTCATTTTTTTTTTTAATGTGTGTGTGCGTTTGTGTGCGCCACTTGTATTTGCCAGGAAGTCCATTTTGGCCCATTGGAAAATAAGGTTTCTTGCTATGTCAGAGACATTCTACTAATGAAAAAGTAACTTACAAAATCAGTCTTGGGTAGAGAGGTAGCTCCGTGGGTGAAGGTGCTTGGGCAACCTGACGGCCTGATTTCGGTTCCTGCATCTCGTTATTGGATCAGACCTCTGACAGTCTGTGCACATGCGCAAACACACACAGCACAGCCATCCAGTCTTCTGTGCCATAGCCGTGTGATGCTAGAATAGCTCCTGTTAAGTTGAAAATTCCTTCTTGAGAATAATTTTAAAGTATCTTTTAGTTTGGGTAATAGGGTTGGATGAAACATGTCCTGTCTCTAATTGGTTGTTGATGTAAATGGCTTTAGGGTTTCTTTTTTGCATTTTAAAAGTCTGTAATTTTAATTCTCTGCCAGAAGATGTACTTTTGAAACTTTTAATTTGTTGGAAGTTTAGAATGACTATTGCCTTGGGTGGCAGTTTGTCCACATAGCAAACTGGCCACAATTTAATACCCTCCTTACTCTGCCGATGCTGCCTGGGATTGGAAAAACAGGAGTTCGTGTTGCCCCTCATCCACTGAGAAGGGCTTGCTGCCGCCCTGCCGTGTGCACACGCAGTAGCGAGGCAGAGGCTCTTGGCTGTGTGGATTGGCTAGGGGCTCCCGGAGCCAAACATTAGCGCTGGAGCTGAACGTTCGCTTTTCCTGTGGTAAATTGAAAGGCTGTGACTGTTGCGGTGCAGGGAGTTCTGAGGTGGAGTGCTGCTGCCAAATGTGGCTCTCTCTGAGTGCCTTCTAGGATGGGAAGGGACTGGGAGGGGGCCCTCAGCGGTTAGTGTGGAGGAGGGGCTCTGTGGACCCTAAGCGGGCTTAGTTAATGTTTGTTAGGTAAATATATAGCCATTGTTTTCTGAGAGGATGTCTGGGGATTCTTTTGGGCCAAGGATACATTTTATCCATAGCAAACCTGTTTTCAAACCCCCAACAAATGATGGAATTGACTCGATTTCGATTTAATCACTTTTCCTTTTCCTATCTCTGTTGGAAAGTTGTTAAAGAACAGGAAAATGGCCAGAGGATGCTCAGCAGGAGTGAGGCCAGTTCACCACACACTAGATAATCTTCTTAGCCTGCGAATGCAGCCTAAGAATGCAGTTGCCAATTTGTCAGCATTCATTTAGCTTGGTAGGAATTGCTGTCTAGGTCAGTTTACAGTGGGGCAGTAATAAAGGCATATTTGACTAATCATACCTTAGTCACGTGGGGAAGGAGTCCCACCTGACTGACCAGCTATGTCTTGAAAAGAAATGTTCTCAGAGCAAAATGGACTAGTGTCCTTCCCCAGTTTGTTAGGAACACCTGTGTCCTGTTTTTCCTTCTTTGCTAATATTTGTGTTGATGGACTCAAGAAGAGGTGTGGCTTCTTGGTAGACTCTTCTATACTGCTGTTGTGTTGACAGGTCATATTTCCTTGCTTAGAGGTTGCTATGAGGGCTGAAACGTCACTGTACTACTGAATTAATTTTTGGTTATCCATGGAACGGTGGGAAGAGAACCCTGGCCCTGGGTTGGAGTGGTGATGGATGGTGAATGGGAAGGGCTGCAGAGGGCTTCACTGTCCTCAGGTGGGTGAGCCTGATGGTTGGTTGAATGTTAATTGATAGGTTAAATCCCATTATACTAAACTCCAGGGGACTGGCTGCATTATTTTGTTGTACTGGAGTAAGGATTTATTAGATATTGGTCCTTTTGTGTTGCTATAAGGCTAAGGTATGTTGAAAATTTTCTCTTTATTTTACCAATTTGACAAGTTGTTACTCACGAACCTCCATTTTTACTGCTTTTGGACAAAGGGTGGAGAACCCACGGTCTTTGGGGGAGATAATTAACCACCTGTCTTTGAGTCTCTTCATTGAGCTAGCTCAGCAATCTATCTAGTAAGATTTTACTAAATGTTGCATATTCAAATATGATCAGAGGAAATGAGACTCCAGGTTGTCAGGTGGTTGCTGGTAATCTAGTCTGTTCTTGGAAATTTAAGACTAATAAATGCCCTTTTTTCTGGTATGAAATGTCTTAAGAAGGGACATCCTGGCCCTTTTCAGAGTTTGAGACATTTAGGTCTCTCATTAGGGTAGTTCTCCCCTTTTAACATTTGATGGTGATATTCCAGTCTTTACAGTTGACAAATTTGATACAAAGTTGTTTTTCAGAAACTGGTTTAATTTATCTATGAGAAAAAGTCTATCCTGTATTTAGTCAGAAGTATGCTTTATCTCCTGTTATGTTCATTTTACTGGCGTTTTACCAAACTAAAGCTATTTGTAGATCACCATACCCAAGGTTGGTGACTTTTAGTTTGCTTAGAGTTTTGGTTGGTTTAGCAAGACATTTTCGAAGGCATTCTTTTCAGTAGATGGTCCATGAAGGAGGGAAATCTGAAAGAGGGATTTCAAAGCAACCCAAGCAGCATTTGAAAGTCTCTGGTCTTGAGAATAATGACTGGCGGGCAGGCAGGAAGCCTGCAGCTGTGCTGTGGCATTGTTCCTCCATCGCTGGCATGTGAGACCTCCACTACAATAGAGGAGAAAGCCTGGAGAGGGAGAGAAAGGCAGCCCTAGGAAAAGGGGAGCTTTCAGCGTGAACACTGTGTAACCGAAATCCAAGACTGAGTTATTTTACTTAAGAGCAATTGTTTCTCATAATCTGTCCCAAACTGACATTTTTATAATGAAAGTTAAATGCTATTGTAAGAGCAGTAGGATCTTTTACTCAGTTTCAAAACAGCTGAAAAAGATACATGTTAAGAAAGCCTGGAAGTGGTTTCCCTCTTCTGCTGTCTGGGCAATATTGTTTGTTGCTTTGAGGAGAGTTCTGGTGTGAAGAGTTCAATACTTTGTAAGCTTAAGGCACTCTCTTTCTAGGGCTGGTTTATTTCATTTTTGTTTGAGACTGGGATATCTGTGTAGCTGATGTGGCTTGAAATTCAGACTTCATACATGGGGACACCCTGCCAGGTTTTCCGTTCTTATTTTTTATATTTGAGACACAGTCTTGCCAAGACCTGGCACTTGCTATGTAGACGGACTTCCATCTTGTGGTCCTCCTGCCTCTGCCTCCCAAATGCTGGGATTACATGTGCACACCTCAGTTTCAGCTCTTTCTGCCAGAAGATGTAAATGTGGCCACAGCTCTCCATGCTTACTTACTATGAAGATTTCCCAGTAAGCTGTGGACTTAAATGGTGTGTGCTGTCCAGTGGGGGGACGGGAGTATGAGAAGAGACAGGTTCTAACACCTCGCTGTCACAAATGAAGCAATTACTGAATTAAAGTCGCCCCGTGAAACAGCCTATGTACTTGATTCTGCTTCCTGATTAAAATTTGGCAATTCGAGTTGGAAATGTTTAAGAGGGTCTAGCTAGTAGTATTTTCTTTGTAAAAAAAAAAAAAAAAAAATTGTTTGTATTGGATCTCCTGGAACTGGAGTTACAGATAGTTGTGAGCTACCGTGTGGGTGCTAGGAATTGAATCCAGGTCCTCTGGAAGAGCAACCAGTGCTCTTAACCTCTTGCTAAGGCATCTTTCCAGTTCTATGTAGATTGTGTCTTTTCACATCCTCTGTTTCAAGTTTGTTTGTCTGTTTTCTTGTGTATGTGTGTGTTTTCTTCTTTCTTTCCTTCCCTCCTTCCTTTTCCATTTCTTTTCCTTTGTCTTTTTTTTTTTTTCTTTCAAGAGAGTGTTTCTTTGTGTGGTCTAGGCTGGCCTTGAACTTAGAGATCCACCTGTCTCTGCTGCTCTGCTGGGATCAAAGGTGTGCACCACTGCCTGACGCTGCTTTCTTTCTTTCTTTTTTTTTTTTTTGAGATACGGTTTCTTGTAGTAGGGGCTGGTGTCCATTGCTGTGTAGCAGTGAATGACCTTGATTCCTAATTCTCCCTTCTCTACCTCCCCAGATCTGGGTTTACAAGCATGGGCCACTGCTGGTGTCTCCTCTTTCATTTGACTAGTTGTAGAGCTTTTTAAATTTTTTTAATTTTTAATTTTAAAAGATAGTGTTTATGTAGCTCTGGAACTCCAGACCAGGCTGGCCTTGATGTGCTTGCCTGGTGCTGACAGACGCTCCCTGCTGGCATTTGTGTTTTGATGACACAACTCTTGTCCTAGCAAGTCCCCCCTGCTCTTGGAACCTGAGTGTGACAGCCACTAGGAAAGCCTAATTCCAGTAGAGGTCAAGTCTCCACATCTTGCCTGCACCGGAGCATCAGTGGTGCTCTTCCCATGATAGACCAGAGTACTTATTGCCATGTTAACTTTACAAACTCATTTCATTAGTGGCGGTGCACACTTGTGATCCCAACATCCAGGCAGGCAGAGGCAGGCAGATCTCTGAGTTCTAGACCAGCCTGCTCTACAAAATGAGTCCAGGATAGCCAGGGCTACACAGAGAAACCCTGTCTTAAACAAACAAACAAACAAACAAACAAACAAACAAAGAGGTAACAGGCAGGAGGATCGTTAGTTTAAGGCAGCCTGGGATGCTGTTCATTATGATCCTGTCTGAGGGCCTGGTGAGGTCCCTCAGTGCACTTGCTGCTGGTTGCCAAGCCTGATGACCCCCACGTGGTGGAAGGAGAGAACTGACATCAATAAGTTTATCCTTTGACCTCCACTGTCTGCAGTGGAGTCCATCTGTCTGTCTCAGATTTAATAAGTAAACAGTGGAAAGGAAGAGAGAGAAAAGACAGACCATACCTGGAAAAAACAAGACTGAAACACGAGTGGCTTAGTGTGCTGTGCTCTGTCTGTGGATCTCAAAGCCTTGACGTGACCCTCAGCCCTCTACCCCACTCACACATTTTAGAAGGTTTCCACTTTTTTTGGTCTTTTTAAAAAATTATTTATTTTGTGAGCTGCCATGTGGGTGCTGAGAATTGAACCTGGGTTCTTTGGAAGAGCAGACAGTGCTCTTGATCACTGAGCCATCTCCCCCCGCCCCCTTTTTCTTTTCAAGTCAGGGTTGCTCTGTGTAGCCTTGGCTGTCCTGGACTCACTTTTTAGACCAGGTTGGTCTCAAACCCACAAGGATCAGCCTGCTTCTGCCTTCCAGAGGGCTGGGATTGCAGGTGTGCGCCACCACACCCGCCTCCTCTGTTTTTTTAAAGGCATATTTTCACTTTAGCCCTGTTGGCCTTTAGTTGACAGTGATCTGCCTGCCTCTGTCTCCTGATTGCTGGGATTAAAGACTTCTGTCGTCATTACCTGTTAAGTTATTTATTTTTAAAAGTGTGATTATAAGCAACTGCTAGGTAGTGATGGATGCTTGTAATCTCAGTCCTTAGGCAGGAGGATCAGGAGTTCTAGGTTATCTGTGCTTGTATAGCAAGTTTGAGGCCAACCTGGGCTATGTGAGACCTTCTAGCTCAAAACAACAGCTAAACCCAAACAGGCAACAAAAAAGTGATTAAAATAGTTTGTTATATCTATCTATTTATCTGTCTGTCCATATTATAGGAATGAACCACCATACCTGGTTTACTTACTAAAATTTTAGTTTTGAGTAACTTGTTGCTAGTGTGTAAAAATGCAATAGGTTTTGTGTGTGTATTTATCAAATACTTTGTGATCTTATTAAGTTCATACTAGTTGCTTTTATGTAGTTTGTTTGGGATTGTATACTATATATTGTCATTTCTCATCAACCCTCCCAACCCCAAGTGAGGCTGAGATAGGACCTTGCTGTGTATCTTAAACTGGGCTAGAGCTTTGTTGTCTAACTAGACTGCCTAACGAATCCCAGATCCTCCTGCTTCCATCTCAGAGTGCTTGGATTACAGGTGTGCTACCTGGGCTGATTCCCCTTCATAATTTCTCTCTTTGTGGTGGGATTGCTGGTGGTTGTTGAACAAAGGATGCCATGCAGGCAAGTGCTGTGCCTCCGAGCAGCATTCTTGGCCCAATTTGTGCCATCCTACCACGTTCAGCCGAGCACTTTGACATTCATACTGTTGCATAGACCATTTCTGTCTATTGCTAGGTATTCTCTGTATATGGCATTGCCTATTTACCACTCAAGGACCATTTTATGGTATCCAACTGTTATGAATAATGCTACTGTAAACATTTGAATACAGTTTGGGAACATAAGGCTTTATTTTTCTGGGAGGTAGGATTGTTGATCTTATGGCAAATATATGTTTAGCTATTTCAGAAACTATGAAACTGTTTGCAGAAGAGGCTGTGCCATGGTGTAGCCTGTTCAGTGTTCTCACCAGTTTTTGATATTAATACTTGTTTAAGCTGTAGCCATTCTGGTGGAGGTGTAGTCTGAATCTTATTGCAATTTAATTTAAAATTAGTTTTACCTTTAGTGAATTGCTGTGCTCTTTTAAATTTTTTCTCTTTTTTCCTTCTTCCCTCCATTCCTCATCTCCTCCACCACCCGTGTGTGTGTGTGTGTGTGTGTGTGTGTGTGTGTGTGTGTGTGCGCGCGCGCGCCTATGTATGGAGGCCAGCGTTTAACCTTGGGTGTTGTTCCTTGGGAGCCACCCATCTGGTTTATTTATTGATTGATTTAATTTCTATGTGTGTGCTTGGCCCACGGCTGTGCTGCGGTACCAGCAGAGGCTAGCAGAGGTCAGGGCAAATTCCCTGAACTGGAGTTACAGGTGGTTACCTACGTGGTAACTTACCACGTAGGTGCTGGGAAACAAACCCAGGTCCTCTGCATGAGCAACACATGCTCTTAACCCCTGAGCCACCTCTCCAGCTCCTCCATTCCCTATTATTGCCGAATAACTTTCAGTCCTATTTGTTCCTTATGTAATCTACAGATAAACTGCATTTCAGGTGTTGGGAGGGAAGGCTTTTTGGTTATCTACCCGGCGGATCCATGACTACCTAAGAAAGCAGAGTTAGTGCTTCAGTTCACAGCTTGCTTGAAGTGCTGTGTCCTTCCCACACTCCAGTGAGCAGATCAGAATTGAGCAGAGAGCAGTCCAGGGCTTGACCCAAAGGCTTAGGCCAATAAAACAGACTGAGGCTGGCTAAAGGTTATGTGGCAATGAAAAATTAACTGACAGCCATTGGGATTAAGAATGTTGTGTGGAGCGAGGTGCAGTGGCACATACCTTTCTTTAATCCCAGCACTACAAAGCAAGTCCAGGACAGCCAAGGCTACATAGGGAAACCTATGTTTTTGTTTCTCCAGAAACAAAAAGCAAAACAAACAAACAAACAAAAAACAACCAACAAACTAAAAAGACTTACTGTTATGTGCATTGGTATTTGGCTTGGTGTGTCTGTGAACTGGAGTTACACACAGTTGGGAGCTGCCATGTGGGTGCTGAGAATTGATCCTGGGTCCTTTGGAAGAGCAGCCAGTGCTCCCAATCACTGAGCCAGCTCCACTTGTATAACTTTTTTTTCATATATATTTTTAAATTTTTATTATTAGTTACATTTTATTAACTCTGTATCCCAGCTGTATCCTGCTCCCTCATTCCCTCCCAATCCCACCCTCCCTCCCTAATCTCCTCCCTGCCCCTTTCCAAGTCCACTGATTGGGGAGGACCTTCTCCCCTCACTTGTATAACTTTTATTCAAACCCTAAAATACTTATTTTTCCTACCATCAATACTTAGTTGTTTTTTTTTTTTTTTTTTTTTAAGAAAAAGCATACTAGATTGCCTTTTTGTTTTGTTTTTGACAAGATCTCAGTATGTAGTATAGACTAGCCTTGAACTTGCCATGTCCATTTGCTTCACCACCCGAGTGCCATAATTATAGGCATACCACCATGTCCAAAGGCTTTCTTTTATTTTTGAGATGGTCTTATTTTGCAGCCTTGTTTGGCCTGGGACATGCTATATAGACCAAGCTGGCCTCTAACTCAAAGAGATCCACTTCCTCTTGAGCCCCAGGATTGAAAGTGTGTGCTACCCTTCCCTGTCTCAGACAATGTTAAAGGTTCATCTGCGTGTTAGTGTGGGTGTGTGTGGAGGTCAGTGGCCACCTTGCTTCAAATAGGGTTCTTTGTTCTTCTCCACCATACGAGCCTGACTAGCTGCTGCTAGCTTCCTTGGATTGTCCTGCCTCTGTCTTCCATCTTCCCATAGGCGTGCCGGATCACATACATGGCACAGTTGGCATCTAAGTAGCTTCTAAGGATTTGAACCCAGGTCTTCATACTTGCACGGCAGATTCTTTTCCTAGTCCACATGAGATCTTAAGCATAAATTATTTTTATTACATTTGACCACTAAAAGTCAATTTTGAATTGTCTGGAACTTAATCTTTTTATCCCTTCAATAAAATGAATCAATCAGTCTTTGTCTGGCTCAGGATGTAGCCTGGTTAGAGTTCTTGCTTAGCTAGTGGGAAGCCCTGGGATTGGTCCTCAGCACTTTATAAACAGAGCTTGGTGGGACAAGCTTTAATTCTAGCACACTGGGAGGTGGAATAAGGAGGGTCAATAGTTCAAGGTCATCCTCAGTACATAGTGAGAGAATTTGAAACCAGCCTGGCCTACAGGAGCCACTGTTTGAAAAGGGGGAAGATATCTCTGTCTATTTTCTCTCTTAATATAAATTAAGATGTAAAACCTTACATATGTTCTAGTGTGGTCTCAATGAGAAGGTGCTGAAAACCTGTCTAAAAACACTGGCCTGCCTCTGCGCTGTTAACAGTGAAACACTGTGTCTTGCCTATGAATTATTCCCTTAAAATCACCAAAACAAAACAAAACCCACACAATTTTTTACCAAATTTTTATTTTTTGAGTCAGAGTCACATGTAGCAGAGGCTGGCCTTCAACTCATAGCGATCTTCCTGCTTTCTCCTCCCAAATTCTGGATTACAGCCATAAACATGCCTGGATGTGTGGTGCTGGGAATCAAACCAAGGCTTCATGCTTGTCTAACAACACTCTGCCAAGAGAGCAGCATCCTATCCCCCCCCCCCCCAGCTGTATTGTTTTCTTTTTAACCCTAAAACCACTTGCCCATCTTCAATTCTAGGAATCAGACCCTTGGCACAGGCTAGGCATTTGCTCTGCCACTGAGCTATATGCCAGCCTTTAAAAATATGGGCTAGCAGGTCGTGGTGGTTCACGGCACCCAGCCCTTTCCTGGCAGAGGAAGGTGGGTCACTGTGAGTTTGAGGCCAGGACAGCCAAGGCTATGCAGAGGAATTGTCTTGAAACAAACAAACAAACAAACAGAAAAGAAAAAAATACCGACTATATAGATGTGTGGTCTGTATTTCTGCAAAGAGACGTGTACTCCTTCCCTTCCCCTCCCTTCCTTCTATGATGAGATCTTATTGGCCATGCTGGTCTTGATGTTGTCTCTTACTTGACCCTTGCACTACAGGCTTCCACCACTGTGCTGGTTCTAAAGTTTCTGGCTTCACTGGCTACTGACTGAGGTCAGCTTGCAACATATGCTAATGAGAAAGCCAGCATCTCAACATGTTCGTAGCATTGTAGTTTTTATATTAACTTACCGTACCCTTAAGTTTCCTGCCTGTCTCACTGGATGTGATTGCGACCCCCAGTTTATTTACTATTGCTGTCACTTAAAGATTTGTATTTTAATTATTTTTTTATCTGAATCATTTCTGTCATACTGGAATTTTGGAACATTTTTTTTCTGTTTGCATCTAAAAGGATACTTAACAAAACAGTGGAAATTTCCAGCTTTAAAAAAATTCGACTGGTCTAATAACTGCTTTGCAGGAAGAAAGAAATATGAAAAGGAACCGCAGACGTTCTGGATGTCAGCCTGTGAAATTTTCCACTATTTCCCATAATAACATGCAGGCACACTTATATTCCTGATTCGGTGTGACTGCAGTTGCCTGACTGGAATTTGAAGCTCCTGTCAGTGAGGAAATGGCATCTGCCACTTGCATGAGCAGCGCGAAGCCACACATCCTGGGACTGCTTGCTCTAGGGTTGCCTGGGGAGGCTCGTCATAAACGCTGAGCTTGGAAATTATTTATGCATTTCACGATTCCAGAAGATTTCTGATTTTGATTATAGTGGATTTACAGTGCATCTGATCCATTTTTCTATAGTTTTATGTAAATTTATAGGATTTTTTTTTTTTTTTGTATAGAATACTCAGAGAAGTAAGCATAAAGGTTTGGTGCGATTTCATTTGGTGCTATTCAAGAACTATTCATTGAGTTACCTTGTTCAGGTTCCTGTTAGTGCTGTAGAAGATCAGCAGGCTTCATAATGAAATTAATCATTCTTTAGACTCAGAGTCAAAGGGATCATCCCACTTGCCCAGCTTGCTTGGTTCTGTAAGTCGGCAAAGGTGAGTATGGAGGAGCCGATTGCAGATACTCTGTAACCTAAGCCTGTCCTGCTTAGTCTCTTATATGTAGAGTGACATTAAGGAAAGGCTAGTCAGGGTTTATGAATTAAACTTAAAAAAATATTTTATTTTATTTTATGTGCATTGGTGTTTTACCTGCATGTATGTGTGTGGGTATCAGATCTTGGAGTCACAGACAGCTGTGAGCTGCCATGTGGGTGCTGGGAATTGAACCTGGGTCCTCTGGAGGAGTAGTCAGTGCTCTTAGCCGCTGAGTCATCTCTCCAGCCCCTGTGAGTTAAACTTAATTATTTACTTTTGAGAGATGGCGTCACTTTATTAATAGCTCAGGTTGGCCTGACGCCCAGGCAGGGCTCAGAGGATTCAGCTACCTTAACCTAACTCACTCGAACTGTTGCTTCACCATGCTGGCTGGCTTTAAGCCAAACTGTTTGTTTTTGGTTTTTTGAGGCAGGGTAGCCCTGGTTGGCCTGGAACCAGGCTGACCTCTAATTCAGAGAGCATCCTGCCTCTGCTTCCCAAAGTGTTGGGATTAAAGTCGAGGTCACCACTTCCTGGCTTAAGCCAAACTTTAAAAAAAATTCTCTTTTCTTTTTGGGAGACCGGGTCTAACTTTATAGCTGGGTTAGAATTTGTTATGAATCCCAGCTTGGCCCTTGGAACTCACAGAGCCACCTGCCTGTGCCGGAGTTTTGGGATTAAAGGTGGGGGCCAGTCTAGAGAACAACATTCAAAAATCTTTGTACTGTATATTTGAAAATGGAGCTAGGAGTGGTAGCTCAAGCTGTAATCTTCAGCACATGGAGAGCAGAGGCAGGAGGATTAACATTGGTTTGAGGCCAGCGTAGTTTACACAGTAAGTTCCAGGATAGTAAAGGCTATTCAGAGACCTAGTCGCAACAAAATACAAAATACAAAGACAAACAAACAAAAAATTAAGCAACAGTTAAAACCTCGCCCTGCAAACTAAACTTTAAAACCACATGCACTTTTCTAGTGAAGAATTTGAGGGTGAGAGTGATAACAGATGTGCTTAATACTAGTCGCTTCCATTTATAAATACAGCCGTAGTAATGAACTGTCCTCTGGGCTGGAGTAACAGCCTCCGGGAGCAGGGTCCTCTATTCTGTCATCCTGCTCTCCCTGTTCATTCTGTCCTCTCTTGGCTTCTGTGTATCTTCTGACCTCTTCATGACTTTCCTTTCCATCCCTCTCTGAATTTTCAGCTATTTATCCCTTTCTTCTCACCCTAACTCCCTTCTGGCCTGCAGCCTTCCCTGTCAGCCTTCCAGCCCTGCCTCTGGCTGCTCACTGTGAAGTGCGTCTTTACCTTTGGAAGCCTTTCTTGCTGAAAGTCTTCTGTCCTTAAACTGGCTGATCCCAGTAACTCCACAAGCCCTTTGACTCAGCTCCTTCTCTCTCTCCTGTGTGTGTGTGTGTGTGTGTGTGCGCGCGCGTGTGTGCCCTTGCTTGCTTACCAGGGCTTTGTGCATACTTGGTAAGTGTTCTGCTATTGAGCTTTATCCCTAACACTTGAGTTTACTTTTAGTTGGGCAGTTATATTAACTTTCACTGAGAAAGTAACAGGTGAACAAAAGAGTTAAGAGAGGAAGCCTAGGAGGAAGGATTTGGAAGGGGAAGCATTTTGTATAAGAGAGCCATTTGAGCAAAGGCCTCTTAGTGGAAGCATTTTTATGTCCAGGTGAGTGCAGGGGTTTGAACCACAGGCCTTGTACATGCTGGGCAAGCACTCCAGGCCTGAGTTAGGCCTCCAACATTTGCATTTTGAGATGATCTTTCCATTATGTATCTCAGGCTCGCTCGCCTCAAACTTACTATCCTCTTGTCTCAGGCTTCCAAGTGCTGCTGACGGGCCTGCCCCACCACACCCAGCAAGACTTCCGCTTTCGTTTTGAGCAAAATTGGGAACCTTTGATTTTTATTTTCCTCTTAAAAGCATTTCTTTTTTAAAAAAATTTATAAAATTGATTAATTGTGTCTGTGGAAAACAGGAAGGTGCAAAGAAGAAAATAAGAATTGTTAATAACTTCCTGTACAATTAAATTTTTTTTCTGGGGCCTGGAGAGGTGGTTCGGTGGTGATGGGCACTTACTCTGGCAAGGGAAAGTGGCACACACCTTTAACCCCAGTATGTAGGCTGCTCTCTTGTGATTTTGAGGTGGACCTGATTTACATTGAATTCCAGGAGCTCCAGGACTACATGGAAAGACCCTGTCTTAAACAGAAAGAAGGAAAAAAACCAAACAAACCACTTATTACTTTGCCAGAGGACCCAGGTCTGGCTTTCATCCCCACTTGGGTGACTCAAAACCACCTGTACCTCAGTTCTAAGGGATAGGGTGCGCTCTTCCGTCCTCCGTGGCGCTGTGTGCACATAGTGACGTAAACCCACGCAGGCACTCATACATGGATTACCAAACATTTACAACTTTATGTGTGTGCACACGTGAGCGCAGCCATGCTCTCATACATATGCATGTGTGCCTGTCACAGTGTGTGTATGGAGGTTAGGAGACAACGTGTGAGAGTCTGTTCTCTGCTGTGTGAATTCCAGGGACTTAACGCAGGTGCCGGCTTGCTGACAAGCTCTTTGCTCACCTGCTCATCCCTCCAGGCCAAGTTCTCTTCTGTTTTTGTTTTTTGAGACAGGGTTTCTCTGTGTAGTCCTGGCTCTCCTGGAACTCACAGAGATCTGCCTGCCTCTGCCTCCCGAGTGCTGGGATTAAAGGTGTCTGCCACCACAGCTTGGCACCAAATGCTCTTTATTTCAATAAAGTGTTATTGGTTTCTTGATGTCTGTAGTATCACAAAGGCTTACTTTTTTAAGTAATGAATGTTGATTCTCTTCTAATGTGGTAGGTATAAAGATGTATAGACAGAGCAGCACATATTCAAATGTCTGTCTTCTTCCTGAATATGTAATGATAGAAAGACTTAATGAAGACAAATTATTTTTAGGTATTTAGCATTATGGAGATTAAATAAATTATGTGCTGTGAGATGATGGTGTCAGGGCGCGCCTTTAATGTCAGCACTCCCAGGGAGGCAGAGGCAGGTGGATCGTTGTGAGTTCGATGCCAGCCTTGTCTACAAAGTGGGTTCAGGACAGCCAGGGCTACACTGAGAAACCCTACCCTGTCTTGAAAAGCCAAAAAAATTGATGTCAGTGGGTTTGAATATTTGTGAGATGAAGTTAGCCTTGTATTCTTGTGCAGGCTAGCCTTGAACTCTTGCTCTTCCTGCCTTTACCTCTCAGTGCTCATAATGTAGGTGCATGCCACTATGTTTAGCTTTCTTCTTCAGGGTTGACTGAGATACAATGTCATGTAGGTCTGTAGTTTTATGTGTAGCTCACTCAGGTTGGCTGGAGGGCACTGGCTTACCGGAGGCACCACCACACCTGAGGAGCCGCTGCTCGGTATTGTTAAGCATTCCGATCCCCACTCCTCCCTTTTGCAAGTCTTTTTGAGCCTTGTATTCTGTCAATATTCTTATTCTTCTTATTATTTTATTTTTATTTTGAGACAGGGTTTCTCTGTGTAGCCCTGGCTGTCTGGAACTTGCTCTTTTGTAGACTATTCTGGCTTTGAACTCAGAGATCCACCTGCCTCTGCCTCCTGAGTGCTAGGATCAAAGATGTGTGCTACCACACCAGGGTCAGTATTCTGTTTTAAGTCACCCTTTCTTGCCCATAACCTATAATAACTTTTAAAAATTATTATTATTTTTTTTTTAAATTTTATGTGCGCCAGTGTTTTGTCTGTATGTCTGTCTGTCTGTGAGGGTGTCAGATCCACTGAACTGCAGTTGCAGAGAGTTGTGAGCTGTCAGGTGGGTGCTGGAAATTGAACCCACGTCCTCTGGAAGAGCAGCCAGTGCTGAGCTATAATTACTTTTTCTGTTCTCTATAGGAGTATGTGTTTCCTCAGACTTGTAAATTTGCTTAATTCTCCACTTAAAACATTTTTGGTGTACGTGTTCTGTGTGCGTATGTTATATTCATGTGTGCATACCCTTGCATGGAGTGTTGTTCTTTGGAAAGATTACAGAACATAGCTTGGGCTGAAGCGCAGTAGTAGAGCCTTTGTCTTTATGTCAAGGCCCTGGGTTTGCTCTCCAGCACTGCCGTCCCCGGGACAATACAGAGTTAACTTGTGCTTATATTTAACATGGTCTAGCTATTCCAGCAAATAGCTGTATTTCAAAACAGAGAGGACGGAAATGCCTTATTTAGGTTACTTTTAGCTGATTTGATATATCTTGTAAAAACAATTTATTTAATTTTATTATGTGCATTAGTGTGAAGGTGACATATCCCTTGGAATTGGGGATTGGCATTACAAACAGTTGTGAGCTGTCATGTGGGTGCTGGGAATTGAACCCACATCCTTTGGGAGCGCAGACAGTGCTCTGGAGCCATCTCTCCAGCCCTGATTTGACATGTCTTTAGGTCTGGGAATGCTTAGTATGTGATATTTAGGCATATCTTTAGATATATGTAATATTTTAGAAATCTGTAATTTTAAATCATTTGGATTGGAGAGTAGTGGTGAATCTGTTTTTGCATTGTTGTGTTCAAAGAAGCCTGTGGGTCAGCTCTGTAACTACAGTTGTAAGGCCTTTGGAAAAATGATTACTGGACACATTGTGAGCTGACTTTAAAGATACATAATTTTCTGTCTCCTGAGAGAGGTTTTTTTAAGCCATAAATAATAACTCACAAGTGAGTTTTGTTTGTAGAAACTGGGGGCACATCCCTGTTTATCTTGAGCACCTGCTCGGGCTGTTCACTTTTTCTAAACATTTCTGTTGGCAAGATTTTTCTCTAATGGCTTGCCTCAGTTGCTGTGTTTTTAACTTTATTCTTGGCTTTCTTACTGTACACTCGTTGGGGGGAACGTTTTAACTTCTTTTTTTTTTTTACTTTTTTTGATAAAAGGTTGCCTGGATCTTTCTGTGTAACTGGGGATGACCTTGAACTTTTTTTTTAAACATGTTTGTATTTTGTGTGTGTGTATGCATGAATGTGCCATATTGTGTGTGGAGGACAGAAAGCAGCTTATGGGAGTTAGTTCTCTTTCTCCGCCATGTGGGTCCTGGATTGAACTCAGGTGGTTAAACTTGGGCACGTGACCTTTACTTGCTGACTGTCTTGCTGGCCCAACCTTAAACTTCTCATTCTTTTGTCTCTGTCTGCTGAGCGATGGGAGTACGGTTGGTGCTACCATGCCAGGGATGATGTATGGAAGGACTTCAGTGGTAGGAAAGCATTTTGCCATTGATTACATTCTCAGCTGTGGCTCAGCTTTGTTTTATCAAAACCCCCTTCCCAACTTTTGAGACTATGCATTGATTCAGTTGTGAGTTTAAAAGAAAAGTATTTTAAGACTTATTATAGCTGGGGGTGGTGGTGCTCATCTTTAATACCTGCCCCTCGGAGGCAGAGGGAGACTGATATAGTGGGTTGGAGCTAGCCTGGCCTAACGCGAGTTCCAGGACGCTCAGGGCTACACACAGAGAAACTCCATTGGGGGAAAATAATAAAGCAAATAGTTGGCATAATGTTTCAAATACCTGTAATTCTAGAGCTTTGGAGGTGGACACAGGGTCAGAAGTGCCCGTGAGACTCTGACTCTATGAATGAACGAACGGACGAATGAACGAATGGAAGAAATGAAAGTAACAAGGCTTCTATAGGGCTGGAGAGATGGCTTAGCAGTTAAAATCACTTGTCTTGCAGGTTCCGTTCCTAGCACCCTCATGGTAGTTTACAATCACTGTATCTTCAGCTCCAGGGAATCTGATGCCTCTTTTGACCTCCATGGGCTCCTAAATGCGTGGTGTATATATACCCAATCAGGCAAACAATAAAAATCTTAAAAAAAAGAACTAATAAATTTATGTTGTCCTAATTGTTCTTTGCATCTTTGTATAAAGCCATATATAAGCATATTCCTTCCTTTCCAGGAAGGGTTAGGGTCTATTTGGGCACATGAGAAATAAACAAGAAAGCTAGATAACTACAAAAGAATCACTTCAAGGAGCAGTGAGAGAAATTTAACAAGGAAATGCAAGATAACTTTCCAAATAATTGCTTCCGGATGAGGAAGGAGAGAGCGCTTGAGGCTGGTTTGTCAAGGTTAGGATTTAAATATATTTCTGGGATATATTTTCAGCTAGTGAAACTGCTCTGCTTGTGTGTGTTAGTGGGACAACTAGCAAGAGTCGATTCCCTTACTACGTGGGTTTCAGGGATGGAACTCATGTCAGGTTTGGTAGCAAGTGTCTTTACCTGCTGAGCCATCTTGCCAGGCTCATTTCCTTTATCTGAGCCTCTCCTTTCCCCTGTGGATGTTGCAAGAAATTTCAGGTCAAGAAACAAAAGTAGAAGAAATTTCTCTGTGTGTTTATCAACTCAGGTGTGCCTATGCATGCATTGCACACGGGTTCATCTAGTCACACAGACACAGCACATAAATAAGTGTTTAAAAGTAAAAAGAAGTTTAATCAGGTGCATGCATAGCGCGTTCCTCAGAGAAGGTACACCCTAAGGCAGGAATGGTTTAGCCTGCATGTATGAATGTGTACCTGTTGCATGCCTGGTGCCCTCAGAGGTCAGAAGAGGGTGTCAGATCCCCCGGAACTGGAGTTAAGATGGTTGTAAGCCATCATGTGGCACTGGGAATTTAACCTGGATCCTCTACAGTAACTGCAGAGCCATCTCTCCAGTCCCGGAATCATACCTTTTATCTTCAAACTCTGTGGGTTACATTAAGGAAGTCTCTTTTAATTTTAGTCATGGTCTGTTAGGGCTGGCACTGTTTCTAGAAATACTGTGAAGTGCTGGGCCAGTGGACATGTCAATGATACTAGCACCAGGAGCTAGAGGAGGGAGGGTTAGGAGCTTAGGGTTGGCTTTGTCTGTCATAAGCTCAAAGCTAGTCCAGAGCACTGGGTAGTGTTTCTCCAAAAGAGAAAACTATCTCAGATGCTCTGAATTTAATTACCGAATGGGCCAGAGTGTGAGAGGGCAAGATAAGGGAACCAAATGAGATAATTGCTGTGGTCTGGAACCTTGATTTGAATGCTACCACAGGGCCCTTTTTATACAAAAGCCATTTGTGCTGTCAGCAGCTGCCAGTAGAGAAACAGTTCTTGTTAAAGACCACCCTCCTATCCTATGGCTCTCTGTTTCATTATTGTACCCCTCTTATCTATAGCCAACATAATTACTTTGCTTTTCCTCCCCAAAATGGTCTTTGATCCAATTTTCATGTGCTACCTAGCCACACTGCTGGTGGTATGGTAGCTTGTTCTAAGACCTGGTCTTGCCTTTCCTGGCTGGCATCTACAATGGTCCAAGAAACCCTTCTTTTAGTTTAAAAAAGTATTTTTAATGTTTATTATTTATGTGTGTGTGTGCTACATGCATATTTGTGAATCACATGTGTGCCTGGTGCCCAGGAAGGCCAGAAGAGGATGTCAGATCTCCTGAGATATGTGGGTGCTAAGCAGTCAGTTGTCCGGAACGATTCAGAAAGGTTTACAGCTGGATACAGTGACCATGCTTTAACGCCAGTGCTTGGGAGACAGAGGTTGGTGGATCTGAGGTGAGCCAGAGCTACGCAGTGAGATCCTGTCTTTAAAAAAAGCTAAGGGTTTATTTGAGTTGTTGCTTGAAGTATTTGTCAAGAGGTCTCCTATTAGGAAGGAGATGGAGATGCCTTGGTTTAGTGTTGAAGGAGATTGGGATGCCATGCGTGCTCTTGGATAGGAAGAACAGAGAGGGTTGGTGAGAAAGAGGCCGAGATACTGTGTAAAGGCTAGCTGAGAGAGAAGCTGCCGCGAGTTTGGGGACTTAAGCCTCAATTCATGCCTCTGTGCAGCATGCTGTTTGACTCAGTGTGGAGTCTCAACAAGGGATGGAGGTTTTTATTTTTTGAAAATTCCTTGTCTATGTTTGGATGTTTTGCCTTTATGTTTGTCTGTGCACCACTTGTGTGCCTGGTACCCGAGGAGGCCATAGAAAGTGCTGGGATTATAGATAGTTGTAAGACGGTATTTGAATGCTGGGGCTGACACCTGGGCCCCCTGGAAGAGCAGCAGCCGGTGTTTTCAGTCTCTAAAGCCAGTGGTTCTCAAGCTTCCTAGTGCTGTGACCCTAATACAGTTCCTCATGTTGTGGGGACCCCCAACCATGAAGTGTTTTTGCTATGTTATAACTGTAATTTTGCTAGTTATGGATCGTAATGTTGATGTGCAGGATATCTGATATGTGACCCCTAAGGGGTCGTGATCCACAGGTTCAGAACTGCTGCTCTGTGTCATCTTTCTAACCCCACAAGAATTTATTTATTAAATAAATTAATTAATTAAAAAATCTTTTGAGACAGGGCTTCTCTGTGAAAGCCTGGCTATCCTGCCACTCACTCTGTAGACTGGGGTAGTCTCCAACTAAGATCCCCCGGTCTCTCTGCCTCCCAAGTCCTGGGATTAAAGGTGTGTGACACCACTGCCCCGGTGGGAATTGAATTTAAAAGACAACCTCTAGCTAGGCACAGTGGTGTACCTATCCAGTACTCATGAGGCAGAAACAGGCAGATCTCTGTGAGTTCTAAGTCATCCTGAGCTACAGAGCGAGTTCCAGGCTAGCCATGACTAATAGTGAGAACTTAAAAAAAAAAAAAAAAAAGATATTAGTAAGTTATCTATGGAAATGCTTACTAAATTAGTGTTAATTTTCTGGAGTTGCTTGTAATGCATACACGAAAAAAATCAAAGGGTAAAGCCTTATTATAACGTTTATATCTGTTCTCTATAGATAATAGAAAGTGTTAAAGAAAAAAATGAAGGTATGTAATTTTAGTGTATTTTCTTTTGGCCTTTTAAATACCGGTTCTCAGTATGTAGCCTAGGCTGGTCCTAGAGTCTCAGTCCTCACTGCTCAACCTTTCAGTGTGGGACTGTGGTCTCTGATTGGCGTAAGAATTTTTATGTCCAAGTTTTATATTATGTTGTGAACCTTTTAGAAACTATATAGTATTTTATGATATGGGTGTACATAAGTCAATCAATTTTATAATTATTTTGGCAGTATAGCATTGCTGTCTTTTTCTTAGTATGAAACTTTTTTGCCAGGTGTGACTCCTTTAGTGCCAGCACTCTGAGGCCAGTATGGTCTACATAGAGAGTTCCAGGCAGCATAGTATCTCCTTAGGAGGACCTGATCGGCCTGCAATCCACCGTGCAGGCTAGCTTGAATATGTGTGCGCGTGTGTCGTGACATACATGTGGAGGTCATGGGGAGACCTCTCTTTCCTTGTCCGTCCCGGGGCTTTACAACTAGCTGGGCAGTTTTAGAGTGGAATCCCTTTACCCATGGTGTTATTTCGTCACCCCTTATGTTTTTGTAAACTAATGATAAATGGGGTGGAGTAGGGGAGAGTGAACAAATAGATTCATATCCATCAAAATGTAGAAAACAATGTATCACCCGGCATGGTGGCACCCACCTTCAGTCCCAGCGCTTGAGGGGCAGAGCCAGAAGGATATCTGTTTGAGTCTGAGGCCAGCCTGGTGAGTTCCAGGATAGCCAGGGCTACCCCTCCCCCCCAAAAAAATGCACCTTCATGCTTTTATCAGCATTTGTAATAATTTTGAATAGTCATGTGGTTATTGAGTTCTCAGCCTCTATGTAGATAAAGTGCAGTGATTTCAATTTATATGCTCTTATATTAGGGTGGACCTAGAGGATATTTTCAAGCATAACATGATATCTTCTTTTGCTTTTTTGGGACAGTCTCACATTGAAGTCCAAGACAGACTGGGATTCACACTGTAGCTCAGGCTGTCTGGCTTTGGACTCCCCTTCTATAGCCCCCAGATAGGGGGATTCTGAGCAGATCCTCTGTCAGAAGGGACAGGAATTTGTATTCCTGGAGAAAAGGGAGTTGAAAATTTTTTTCCTTTCCTGTAAAATTTTTGAATTAGACATGGTTAACAATCCCTTTGAGGACTGGAGAGATGGCTCAGAGGTTAAGACCACTCACTGGCTGCTCTTCCAGAGGATCTGGGTTCAATTCCCAGTGTCCACATGGCAACTCACAACATTCTGTAACTCCAGTTTCAGAGGATCCAACGTGCTCAACAGAGACATACGTGCAAAACATCAATTCACATGAAATAAAAACAAACAAACAAAACCCATTCCCTTTGATTGTGTACAAGTGATGTTCATCTTATTGAAGAAGTAGATATGCGATAACATCTCCATTACTGCTTTGTACTTAGGTTGGTGAAAACATTAACTGTTCGGGGCATACAGCTTTTCAGGAAGATTTTGGTGGCTATGTTGTTCAGTATCTGGTTGGTGCTGAGTTTGTGCTGACTGCTGTGATAGTAAAATGACTCCTCCCAGTTTTCAGAACGCTGTTGGAACTGTGGACATCACGAGTGTAGCAGGGTTTGGTCTGTGCAAACAGTCATAAGTGCACTTTTATGTTTAGGGTTAAAATCAGCCTCCCTTTGTGTTTTCTTCATTAAGTGCACTCCGGAAGATAATGTCTTTCCCCACTGCAGTGTCCTGCCCCTGTGTGGCCCTTCTCTCTCTCCTTTGATGCACTACGTACCCCAGGGCTAGCATCCTACTGTCTGTCAGACTGCCTCAGGCTTCTCAGTGCTGGGATTACCACTGTGCTGCCATTCCTGGATGATTTAAAGAACAATAAAACAGCACGGATTGTATTGAAAAATTTAAACTTTATTTTTCAAAATGAAATGAATGAGATATTTATTTTTCACATTTAGCAAATAAAGAGAAATAAGAGTAATTTTTGCCAGACCGAATGCATGGGTGTGAAGCTAATTTGTATTTTCCCTGGAGAATAAACAGGAAGGTTGATGTAGAGACTTCTTAAAAGAAACTGTCTCTGCCTCACTGTGGGTGAGGGTCGAGGTTTTCTGTTTTAAAAATCCTTATGCTCTGGGTTGGTCCTTTTGCTGAGGATGAGGCACTTTTGTGGAAGTGTTGCCATGGTGACTGCCTTCCAAGTGCTGCCTCAAGGTCACTCATCACTCTTTGCACTGAGTACTCAGATTTTGTAGATCAAATAACGTTAATTATTATGTCGACTTACTGGAGCATTTCTAGAAAACGTAGCCAGTACTTTGAATGTTGAATTTTAACCTGCCAGATTAGGTTAGTGGCAAATCTGTAAAACCATAGATGGTAATAGCTTGTTTTAAAAATGCAACACCTTAACTTGATTGCATTTAGAACATCTGAGCACACCTCTGGGGTATTTGTTTATTCACCAGTGTGATAGCAGAGATGCTGTAGTATTTCTTTTCTATGGTAAACCGAGCTCTAAGTTGCGGTTTGGTTGCCCATGCTTTCTCCAAACTC
Organism: Psammomys obesus; assembly: GCF_907164565.1. NCBI lineage: Eukaryota > Metazoa > Chordata > Mammalia > Rodentia > Muridae > Psammomys > Psammomys obesus. The sequence goes on along the minus strand of NW_026596234.1, from coordinate 11,976,900 downwards.
AGTTTTGGAGACCTATTGTCCATCTGGCTTCTGTGTCATGGGCTCTTTGTCTCATGCTCCTGTTAATTTTTCTTGTCTTCAATTTCTAAATTGTAATCTTTTAGTTATGGTTGTCATGTATAATATGGTTTATGGAGCTGTTTCTTGGCGAAGGAAAACATGAAAAGAAACGTCCCCTTGCATTAGTCTTTCTTGTGGGTGTTGTTCTGGGCAAGGAGGAATCAGCCATGTGCTTCCATTAGTGCTGGAAGGTGACTTTGAGATCAGAGCTGAGACTGCTGAGGCTGCTTCCTGTACAAAGGAAACAAAGAGTAAATGCCCTTCACATACCTGGCTCAATCTGTGTGTGTGTGGTTTTTTTTTTTTTTGGTTGTTGTTAGCTAACTACACGCTTACTGGTAGCTGTGCTTTCAGAAGGATTTGTTTTCACAGGGCCGTGTCATCTCTGTGTTTGCAGAGCTCACTCCCATGCAGTAGTACCTGGTCAAGATATTTTACATTGAACTCTTAGTGAAAGAGATCTGTAGATAGTGTTATAAATATTCCATGGAGCATGCTAATGAATGTCTCCTTTCTCCCATGTTTATGAAGCAATGCATTCTCATATGATTATTTTGCTAAGTTGGAAAAGTGGAGTTGATTTAAATCTATCCAAGCTGTTAGGGCTGTGGGATGACTAAGTGGGTCAAGGCATTTGCTGCCAAGCATGACTGATTGGGCTTGGTCCCCACATGACACAAGAAAGAACTGCCTCTCATGTGGTTGTCCTGGTCTCCGTGTACGTGTCTCCCAAATATATGAATGAATGAATGAATGAATGAATGAATGAATGAATGAATGGAATTAAAACAAACCAAAACAAAACCAAGTAAAGTGTGGTATGGGGCCATATGATCTAGAAGAGAGAATGCTGGACAGGCCAGGGTCTTGTACTGACCTGTCTTGTGTCTCTTGCTGTGGGAACCTGCTTAAGTTACTGCACTTCATTTTCCTATAAAGCATGGTGGTCCCATGCCCACTGAGACTTTGCAGGGTCATTAGTTTGTGTAGTAAAATTTGAATTATCTTCAGTTGTGAAGAACTGCCTTATATACAATGTAGAGTGCTAAATCTTCCAAACTGATTAGTCTCATTTTGTCTGACAACTTATTTTATGTGTTCTTGGTAGTTAGGGTGATTTTGTTTTTTTAGGTGCATTTAGGGAGAGCAAGTGAAGGCTGAGTGTGGCTGGCCATGTAGCAAATAGCAGATTGTTTTCCTTTGGACTTTTGAGACTTACTGTGTAGCCCAGGCTGGCCTTGAATCAAGAGGCAGTCAGTATTGGGATTTATAGATATGTACCACTTCACTACACTTGGCTAATTAAATTAGCAGTTTGGAAAATATTTTGTGACCAACTTCAAAAGATTAGAATTAGCTACAGAAATACAGAATCTGCATGTCTAATATTTAACCATGCATAGGCATATATGTGTGTGTGTGTGTGTGTGTGTGTGTCTGTCTGTCTGTCTGTCTGTCTGGCTCTCTATGCTTATCTGTGAGGCCATGAGGCAGGTTTAGTAAAATGCCTTTCCCTGTTGAGCAGTCTTCCCCAGAAGCTATTGAGTAAGAAGCTAAAGCCAGGCTAAAGCCAGGCATAGTTGTGCACACCTTGAATCCTACTATTCAGAAAGTGGGAGGCAGGAGGATCAGAAGTTCAAGGTAGTCCTTGTCTAATAGTAAGCTTTGCTTGAGGCAATCTAGTATAGATGAGAGACTATAAAACAATAATGAAAGGGGGAAAAAAGCTATTTTACAATTATTCCTTCCTCAGTGTGTGTGTGTATGTGTATCAACCATTCAATTATAAGATATTTCCAGGGTGGCCTTGAACTCCTTATGTAGCCCAGGCCAGCCCCAAACTCAGACAAACTCTGCTTTAACCTCACAGAGCATTGTTATTACAGGCATGTTCCCATGCCTTGGCTTTCTTACCTAGATTCATGCATTGCAGTTTTAAAACCGCAGTGGATCGTTGTATGCTTATTCTTCACATCTTTCCCAAAGATTTCCCCAAAGATTTGTGTTTGTGTTTTGCATATGCACTGTATGCATTCAGCACCCTCAGAAGCCAGAAGAGGGTTTTGGATCCCTGGACACTGTAGTTACAGATGGATTGAGGCCATCGTGTGGTGCTAGGAATCTGAGTCCTCTGGAAGAGGAGCAGTGCTGTAAACTACTGAGCCATCCCTCCAGCTCCTAAGCCAGTCTGTCTGTCTGTCTTTCTCTTTTGCCTTCTTTCTTAGGAGAAAAAGTAAAACATTTCCACTCATCCTTTTTGTGTATGGGAGTTCATATGAGCTACAGGTACAAGTGAAGGTCAGAGGACAACTTTTTGGAGTTTGGTGGGCCCCAGATGTAACTCAGTTGCCAGGGTTGGTAGCAGGTGCCTTTGCTCACTGAGCCACCTCACATACTCCTCATTCTTTTTCTAATTAAACTTTGGTGGAGTACAGCGTGGGGAAGGGAACCCATGGCTCTGGACATTCACCGTATTGTTCCTCCTCCCATTTACTTAACATAGTGCCGTGTGTTTATTGTGCTAGCTCTGTAGCTGAGCCAGCGCAAAAGGTTCAGAGACTGCCTTCAAGAAGGAAGGTCTGAGACAGCAGATGATATGTGCAAGAGGCAGCCTGGACGCTTGCGTTATTCACAGCACTCCGAAGCTGAGGGAGGAGGCGCACGAGGCAGCTGGTACATTCTGAGTCCCAAGCCAGCTGGGAGGCAGCACGCACTTCCCTGCCGCTGCTCCTGCTCAAGGCCACCTGTGAGGAAAGAGTTACTGTAGTGTCTGGCTTTTTTTTTGCATTTAGTTTTATGGCATGGGTATTTTGCCTGTACGTACGTCTGTGCAGTAGGACTGGGTCGGGTATGAGTCCCTTGGAACTGCAGTTAAAGACAGTTGCAACCTGTGGGTGCTGGAAATCGAGCCTGGGTCCTCTGCAAGCGCAGCTCCAGCCCTCAGCTTGGTAGCTTTCATTGACTCTTTTTATTTGTTTAAGACGTTATGACAGGAGTTAAGAGAATTAACTTTTTAAAAATGCAAGTAGACTTTGGCTCTAATTGGCTGCATAGCCAGACTGATTTAAATCTGCTTAGGATACCCTTGTTGAGCTATGCCATGGGAAGACAGATGGGATTTTAGCATATCTGAGAATGGCATTCGTCAGAAGGCTTCATCAGCTGCTGGAGCTGACATGAGATTCTTTCCTAATAAGTTAGTGTGTTACTACTGCAGTTTTATGGTTTTGTAAACATTGTGTTATTGCCATATGATGGAGAGTTTAAGCTTTAAATACACTTTCTTTTTCTTTTTCTTCCCAGTTTTCCGTCCTTACGTCAGCATACTAAAGCCCCATTGGTTTGCATTTTTCTTAGCATTTGGCATTGTTGTTTAGTATGTTTAGCCGATCTTTTCAGTGCATGTTAGTATTGGACTCGCTTTGTAGACCAGGCTAGCCTCACATTCATGGAGGTCCGCCTGCCTCTGCCTCCCTGACAGTGCTGGGATCACAGGTGTGACTCATCATGCCCGACTAAGTAGAAAATCTTAAGAGAAGTGTAATGACACAGCTTATAATCTTAGCACTTTCCTGCAATTTCAGCACATGGGATCTAGGAAAAAAAAATTTCTAAAAAAGTTGTTAGGCTTACTCCAGCTTCTCTCTTTTTATCAATCAATCAGTCAGTCAATCAACCAACCAATTAATCAATCAGTTAACTTTCGTTTTCAAGACAGGGCTTCTCTTTGTAGACCTGGCTATCCTAGAACTCACTATGTAGATCAGGCTGGCCTCAAACTCGGAGATCTACTTGCCTCTGCCTCTTGAGTGCTGGGATTAAAGGACCACCACTGCCCACCTATTTCATTAATTATTAATTAATTATTGTATTTTAGTTATGTGTATTGATATTTTACCTATATGTGTGTCTGTGTACCAAGTGTGTGTGTGGTGGCTGGGGAGGTTAGGGTGTTAGGTATCCTGGAGCTGGAGACACAGACAGTGTGACCTGTTGTGGGTGGTGATTCTCTGGAAGAGCAGCTAGTGCTCTCAGCATGGAGCCATCTCCAGCCCCTTAAGAGTCACTTGAATCTATGTTTACATGTATGTGTCTTGAGTGTCTGCCATGGGTGTGCAGACAGCAGAAAAGAAGTCAGGGGATGCTTCTGCTTGGCATTATAACTAAAATAAATGCTTCTCCAATGGATTCGGGGAGAAGATGACACATTGAAACTGCAGCGGTTACCCCCTGTATTTTGGTTGGTTGGCTAGGTAATAAGCACACTATGGGCAAACTGTTCACCTTGCTCTAGAGAAGTGAGAATATTGGAGGAGGCCAGCATAGTCCCAATGTGACTTAAAGACCTCCTTCCTGTTGGGGGCCCTTAGAGTGTCACCACACCCCAGGATATAGGACACTCAGGGGCTGACTGTGCTTTGTCACAGGCTGTGGTAGGCCCACTGCAGGGCTGGGCCTGTTGCTCAGTCTCCCACTCAGTCTCGAGTGTCATGGAGAAAGGAGCAACCACAAATCCCGAGAGCAGCGTGTTGTGCTCCCAGTTCTTGGGAGTGCTTTCTTACCACAGCCACGAATAGCTCTCTGAGCCCAGGGCCACCTCCCTGTTTGGAGACGTTTGACTTCCTTTTCCTAACATGAGATAGAGAGTCTTTTTGTTGATTGTGTTACTAAGTTGTCAGAGAAAGCATGGGGGCAGCCCAAAGAAAGTTTTGTTCTCAATATATGTAGAAAAGAGAAATGATGTGCTTTTGCGTATTGGCAGGATGTTTTGTTCTGTCTTAGGTGGTTCAGGGTATGTAGCCCAGGCTGGCTTTCAACTTGCTGCAGCTCCTTGCCTGTTTTCAGAGGGCTGGGCTTACTGGGCAACAGTGTGAATTTCTGCTTTTAGCATTTTTTATTTTTATTTTAAAATTTTTTGTTTTGGTGTTTTATCTGCATGTATGTCTGTTTACCACCTGTGTGCCTGGTGTCTTCAAAGGCCAGAGGAGGCTGGAACTGGAGTTACCAGACAATCGTTAGCCACCATGTTGGTGCTTTGAGCCCAGTCCTCTGGAAGAGCAGTAAATGCTCTTGACCCTGAGCCTTCTATCTCCCCGGACCCCCCCTCCATTTTTTTTTTTTTTTAATTTAATAACAGAACTTGGGTGTGATGTTATGCACTTGGGAGTCTAAGGCAGGAGTATCATGAGGTCAAGGCCAGTCATGGCTAAGCAATGAGTTCAAGGACAGCCTGGGCTTCATAGTGAGACCTTGTTCTATATAAAACAAGAGACACAAGACAATAGAAACACTGGGAATGCAGCTCAGAGGTAGAGCAGTTGTCAAGGCCCTGGGCCTCACTGCCAGCATGAAAAATAAAACAAAGACATTCAAGCTGGAGTTAGTGTTGCACAGCAGATTCTAGATCCTAGGAACCTGAGGCAGGGGCATTTCCATTTTGAGGCTAGCCTGGAAGACAAAATGAGACTAAATCTCGAATCTAAAACTATAGGGAGGATTTGTAAGAAGTTGGGGAAGGGGCAAATATGATCAAAATATATTGTATAATTTTGTTTAATTAAAAATAAAAAAGCACATTGAACAAATAACCAAGAAAGCCACATGAGTGCTTTGCTGATTACAGGTATCTGGAACATCATAGTTTGATTGTTATTTGAAAAGTAAAATGAGACACACAATCCTTTTATAGATGGCCATTATAGAAAATTACAGGAAGATGCAGGTTTCCTGACTCTGCCTGGCATGTTATACAGTTCACTGAGCTGTGTAGGACACAGTTTCTACAGGCGGGGTATACAGTACTTAACATTTCCTAGCTGGGCTACTGATACATTCTACTTGCTGTTAATGTATACTTTGAGGATTTTTAAGACATAGTAACATTTGCATAATGCTGAGAAGTAAAAATGTAATTGCATTTCAGAATAGATTTTTATGAATTATTTTCTCATATAAGTTTTGGATTTTTATTTTTTTTCCTGGTTTTGGGTGAAGGAACTGTGAGTCTAGTTGTGCCTCTATGAGGGCTTATATCTTCCTTTTGGCATTTGGACTCTAGGTTCAGGTCCTCTTGTATTGCTAGTTCAGTGTACTTTGGTATTTGGCATTATTTGTATTGTTTCAAGCAGTTAAAATGTTTTTTTTTTTTTTTTTCCATGTTAAGGAAGGGCCTTTTGGATATGATTTTTGACATGAACCCTGTGAATATTGATTTACATTTCTGTGTTTGAATATTAAGGAATAGAATATTTTTTATCATAATGTTCCAGAGTCCCAGGATCTTGCCAGTCCTTTCTTGCCAAGATAACTGTGTGGAAATGGAGTCTATTTGATTATTAGTAAATACCTTTGCTCACTTTCTTCTCTCAGCCTCATGGCAGTCTTTGCCTGCAGCTGCAGTGGTAGGCATCGTTCAGGAAGTGACCTTGGCTTGTATTAATCAAATTCAGAACACACAAAAAAGAATCTTGCTAACATGCTGACTTGATGTAAAATTTGGTTGCATCCATTTTCCTTTGAAATGAGGCCATCTTGTAAAAAGAGAAGACTCTTCAAATTAAATTCGCGCGTGCGTGCGCGCGCGCGCGCACACACACACACACACACACACACACACACACACACACACTGCCAGCAGGCTTCTGTAAGCCATGTTAAAGAGAACAAACTAGATGTATTTTAAAATTAGACTTGTATTCATAAATTTATATCATGGGGGTTTAGAAGTTACTAGTAGAAAATTACTTGTATCATTTTTTTTCTCAACCTGAAATTATAGTGTCGTCATTGACTTTACTCCTGGCCTGAAATGTGCAGGATGTTGCTCTGTAGACCCTCTGTGTAATGAAGACAATATGCGGTGCTCTGGGCCGTTGCCGGTGTGCAGTAAGTGAGGCGCTCTAGCGCATTGGTTACTCATTGCAGTTCAGAAATAGCCGGTATTTGATACGCTGGTCTGGATAAAACCCATTATCCTGTATGGCATCGCTTTAGTAGCCACTGGTGGTGTCTGTATGGGTCTCAAATCTAAACTTGTAAAACTGCTAGAATTCAACCAATTGTATATCAGTGAGGAAAGCATTGCTGTCTGTAAATTGGCTTATCTATAGATTTATCATTTAGTAGATCACTCTGGTAGGAGAGTGTGTGCTTCAAGGATTGGTTGCTCACACCTGTAATCTCAGCCCTTTGAGGCTGGGACAGGAGGATTACTGCTAGTTTTTGGCCATTTGAAGCTGTAGAGAGACTGTCTTAAACTCCTCCCACAACCATCCCTTCAAAAAAACAAAAAACAAAAAAACAACCCAAAAAAACAACAACAATAAAAAACCCAAAAACCAAAATTGAAACAATAAACCCCAAATAGCCGTGGTAGCTTCAAGCTCTCAGTCTTCAATGCCCTGCTGCCTCATTGCTCTGGGGAGAAAAGAAGGGTGGGAGGCAGAGAGAGAATGGCTGTGCCTGCTCTGCTTTCCATCTTGATCCTGCTCACTCTTAATACAGAATGCTGAGAACAGTAGTGAATGGATTAGTGTATTGATTTTTTTGCATTTGTAGGAAATTTATATAAAAGCAATCAGGAGGACAGCTCTGTCTATTGCCGGAAGGCTTTACTTTTGAGTTTGTTACACAGAGGGCTGCACTGGGTCCTGGAGGGTTGGAGCCAAGAATACAGGGAAACAAATGCCCCTTAGAAGCTGGAGCTGTATTCTGTAGACTCCTCTTGTGAAGAGTATGGCACTCTGCAGTTTGTATCAGTGCCTGGAGGGAGTGGGCCCTAAACACTTTAATTGATGGCCTTTGTTATCAAGGTTCTTTTTAAAGCATTTACTGGGAACTAACCGGGGATCGGCTCCTATCATCTGTAGGCTGTTAGTAGAAACAAGCCTCATGGAGAAAAATCTTAACCTACCCTGATTCTTTGTCTTCATCTCATTAGCGATTGGTTTGTTGGATGCTATAAGATAAAGAAACCCTGTACGTGAAGGAGAAAGAGGACAATTAGCAAATAATTTTCCTTCTCAAACACCAGTTTAAAATAAAATTGTCAGCTAAACTTAGGGTGTCCGCTGCCTTTTTTACCTTTCCCCCTTAGGAGACCGCAGAGGAAGGACAGCAGCAGTCCTGGGAGCCCCGAGTTAATGCTCTTGCAGCCTGAGGGTCAGCGCTGTCTCTGTTTGCTGATTGGCTGCTAAAAGGTGAAATTGAAACCACTGTAAACTTTTGACCCTGTAGCAGTTCCTGTGGAAAGCCTTCTACTGGTGGAGAATGCTCCCCTCCCACCCCCACTCCCACCCTTTTTTGCCTGTATTTATTTTGTGTGATCCTCCAGGGCTCTTACACAGCTTTTCAGAGAAGGAGAGAGTGGATGAGACAGAGGGAAGGGAAGACAGGGGAGAGGGAGGAAGAAGGAGCTGCAGAGCAAGCAGCTGCCAGCCAGCAGCTTGCTGACAAGCCTGTTTCCCTTCCGTAAGCAGGCCCTGACTGACTTTACCTCAGCCAGGAGAGGCCAGTTCAGAGGCCGCTGTGCCTCTAGGATATTGTGGTCTCTTTAGTCTCTCTGCGATTAGAAGTAGAATAGTGTGTCCCCACAACTTTTTACTTTTTTTGAGACAGTGTCTCACCGTGTAACTGGCTGTCGCCGTGTTGGAATTAAAAAACAAGGCATGTGGCACCACACCCAACATTTTTTAAAATAGTTTTTTTTTTTTTTTTTTTTATGTTTGGGTCAGCATGCACAGTACTGGGTTCCATTCACTGTAGCATTTTCATGCCTGTACTCTTCTGTAACTCACCATCCTCCCCTACTGCCCTCCTCCATGTGTCCCCCCACCTCCCAGACTCCATGTATTCTGTGTTTGAGCAGAATGGATGGTATGGATGTGCTGAGCTAAAAAAACCTTCAGCAGCCTCTATGCATTTCATGTATGTGTCCTGTCTTCCATGTAATTTTTAGATGGTCACTATTATATAAAGTGTTATTGGAGTTGGGGAGATGGCTCAGTGGGTAAAGGTGCTTGCTGCCAGGACTGAGCTGAGCTGGGGCCCAGGATGCGTGGTAGAGGAGAGAGCAGATTTCTGAGAATTGTCCTTTGTCTCCTACATTTCTGTCATGGGGCACAGGGACAAACACACACAGACAGTTGTCTTGATTTCCACATTCTCTCATGGAGTACAAGGACAGACACACACACACACACACACACACACACACACACACACACACGCAGGAATTAAAAAAAAATTTTCTTTAAAGTGTTTTAATTCCCTTTATCTTTTTGGTGGGTGGTGGTCCTGGGATTGAAACTAGGTTTTTGTGTATAAAAGGAACTTCTATTTGCCTGTTGTTGTCTGAGAAGCTTACTGTCTTCTGCTGCTAACCTAGGCCTAGTTCTGGAAACTTCTAGCCTCCATATAATCTAACCTAGGCCTAGAAGTTTCTGCCTCTGAGACTTCCTGATTAATAAGCTCACCCTTTCTTGTTTTTTTTGAACTCTGGGCTGGCTGACTCAACTCAGCTGTTCTGGTTCAAACAGGACTCCCAGCTGACTTATTCAATCTGGCTTCTCTCTCAGGCCCTGAATTGCTCTGTTTGGCCTCAAAGTAACTCCAGCCATCCGCTCTAATAATCTCCTGCCTCCTTCCCATTCTCTAGTTCATTCGGTCTTCACCTGAGTTCTCTCTCTCTCTGAAACCTGTGTGTTAGTGTCCTCCTAAAAACTGTCTCCTTACTCTGCATTGCCCTTTAAGTAACTTCTCTTTCCTCTTTCTGCTCTTGTGAGTTGGGTGTATCCTACTTTGTCAAATCTTCGCTGATTTGTCACCTTTTCTACCAGTTAATTAGATATCACTTTCAAACATGGGTACTTTCTTTTACAAACTAACTTTACCTCCATTGTTTGAGATTAAAGGTGTGTACTACCAGGCCTGGACCTAAGGGTTTCTTTACCTAAAACTTGCTCTATACCAGGCTAGCTTTAACTCAGGTCTGCTTGCCTCTGTTTCCTGTATTCCAGCCGGATCACACAGACCTAGAAGATCTTTAGATGTGATCTCTTGCCAGAACAGCTATGTTCTGAATTAAAATTCCACTACTTTGTGGGTGATGGCAAGCCCTCACATTGAACTATGTCCCGACCCTGTTTTGTTTTAGGGAGAGGATTCGGTTGTATAGCCCAGGCCGGCCTGGAACTAGCCATCTTCTGCCGTAGCCTTTCCTGTTCTGGGATTGCAGATGCGTGTGCCTGTGCTTGTCTCTTGCAGTGTGAGGCATTAACACACGTTTGGATTATAAATCTAGGTAATATTTGCAGAGATTGCCTGATTTCATTAGCTATTTTTGGCAGAGATAAACAGTTTTGAATTTGTCTTAATTTCTCATAGTGCTTCAGGGTTACTTGTTTTGTGGTGCTAATACCTCCCACTTTTGTTCATCTTTGCCTGCAGCACAGGCATTTGGTGCTCATCAACTGCTTATTTCATGGGTATTCTTCACCCCTTTGGCTTTTCAACACAAGGTTTCTCTGTGTAGCCCTGACTGTACTGACAAGACTGGCCTAGAACTCAGAGATCTGCCTGCCTCTGTCCTGCCTCCCAAGCGCTGTGATGAAAGGTGTGCACCACCTCACCTGGTCCAAGGTCACTTCAGGAAGCTGGCTTTTCAAAGGCTGTTTTGGGAAGCCGAGGCTGTTGCTTTCTTTGTGTCATTCAGGTTTTCAGGGCCACTTTGTCTAGAGCTGAACTTACATTTGTATCACTTTAATGACTGTGTAGTAAAGATTTGAAGTTAGGTGCATCCTTCTGCATGTCCATCAGAGTGAGCGGTGGCATGCAGTGTAAGCCCTGCTGTTCTGTGAAGACCACATAGTGAATGCTGTGCCTAACTTTTTTCTAAAATTTTCAAGTATTGACATGGCAAAAAGGCATCTACTTGGATTCCCAGAGGAGGTTGTGTGCAGGTAGTGGGCTAGAAGATGGGGACAATTTATATGGGACTAATACAAATGCTTAATTTGAAGAAAAGACAATAACTCCCCCCCCCCCCCCTTGTCCTTAGGATCAAAAGATTTGCCGAACACCGGACTCAGAGAACTCAGAGATCGGTAAAAATAAGCTCCTCCGAACCTTACTGACTGGGCCATCAGGTAATTGATGTACTTTCCTTGACTTGATCGCTGTAATTTTCTTTTTTACTTGAATTGCCTGAAGGCTCTGCTTTCTGCTTTGTGGCTTCAACTTGCTTTGTGCTTAATGCAATTCTTACAATGATGGCTGAGTGGACCTACCTGGGCTGAGCACGTGGGTGTGTGTGTCTGTAGTATGCAGTCAGACACCCTGAAAGGGGAGGGCAGGAGGGAAACGGCCTCTGTGAGTATTTTAAAGGTTTTTGGTTAAAACTGGAATCTGCCTGGCTTGGCGGTGCATGCTTTAGTCCCTGAAGAGGCAGGCCAGCCAGGGCTACAAGGTGAACCTTGTCTAAAAAACAAATTGGAATCAGCCCCAACCCATGTTTGCTATTTTCCTCAGACTGCTTGTGCAGACAAATGGCATTTTATCTAGCTTGCTCCTAAACTTTAATATTACATCAAAATAGCAACATGAGAATAGAAGAACGTGCCTGATTGTCCAGAAAGCAACTGTACTTTACTCAGCTGAGTGTACTTATTATCCTGCCAGTTCTAGTTTAGCTAGTCCTGAGATCTGGGTCTTTGAATCCTATCCTGGGCACATTAACTGAACAGGCCTTATCTGCTTTACTATTTTACTGTTTTGGCTTTTGTTTCACTTCCTGTTTCTAATTTTAGCCTTCCCTAGGTCACCAGCATAGTAATTTCACACTTGCCTTTACTCACGGTCTCCTTGGTGCTTCTGTTATCTGCTGTTTCTACTAGACTATTTGTAATTTTGTTACAAATTTTTTTTTTATGTTCCTTTTCCTGTTTATAGAGAAAAGGGACAGTGGTTGGGGTACTACTACCCAGTGTTACTGCCACCTGCTGATAGTGCTCACGGCTTCATGTGTTTAAGCCATTACCTAAACACCGAAATTAGTTAGGGGCCTATCTATTGTTTTTGCTAATGAATCGGTCCTGAGCTTGTCCTGCCCTTGTAGGTTCCCTCCTGGCTTTCATTCTCCCTGGTCTTCTGGCCTGTTGGGTGCTGATGCCACCTACAGGTCTTTGCCCTGTTATTTGCTGCCCACTTGCCAGCTCTGGGAGAGTTCACAGATGCACCAGATGTGTGTTGTGCTGAGTAAAGCCCCAGGCCCTGGTGGCTCAGCCAACCAAGCTGCCAGTCAACAAGAACCCTCATAATACAGTGGATACAGGAATACAGTGTAGGTACAATAGATATTTGTCTTTTTAAATATAACACTTGACTAAAATTCTAGTTCTAAAAGTTTGCCTGAGATAGTTATGGTACCTGCTGCCAAACCTGACAGCTTTAGTTTGTTCTCTGAGACCCACATGGTGAGAGATGTCCCCAAGTTGTCCCTTTTTTGACTTCCACACACGTTATGTTCCCTTTCTCCATGAAAAGTAAATATTGGTAAAGTTCCCGTTAGAGTGAATCAGTGTGAGCAGCGATATCACTGTCTAGTGACCACGAGCTTGTGGGGGCTGTATTTATCCCTGTCCTTCATTTTAATTTGAAAAATTGCTTTGATTATATACTGCTTTACTAAAACACAAGCCCCAGTGACGGGAGCTTATAAAAGATGCTGCCTTAAAGCCAAACAGTTTAACTGTTTTAAAGCTTATTTTGTATATGGATCATTTAATCTTGCCAGTTGCCTGCCTCCATACAATAACTTTGTGAGCATGAAGCCAGAAAGCACAGATGGCCAATTTTGTAGTATCTGAGCTAGTGGGTAGGGTTGTGGTCTTTTTGTAAGTTCTCAAAATGATCAGTTTGTACATGTTACAGATCTCAGGTTCTTACAACTGTAAGTTTTTGTGGCTGACAGATCTGGTTCTTCATGTAGATATTCTTGCCTGCTAATTACTTCTCCACATTGATAAAAATGCATGATTGCTAGTGAGATTAACAGATAACAGCCTCTTACTCTGTTGTCCAGGCTAGAGAAGATGATAGGCCCTTACTATGTATCTCAGGCTGCCCTTGAACTCAGTGGTCCTCTTCCTTCAGCCTGTTATTACAGGTGAATACCACAGTGTGGAATGCTAACATTACCTTTTAGAGGAGATGTTTTTGGGGTAAGTCGGGATGCATAATCCTTTTTTTGTGGTTTAGCCCATGCTGTAACACTAGCATTTGAGAGGGCTCAGGTGGATAATTGTAAATTCAAGGCCAGCCAGGTCTCTATGATGAGTTCCAGGCCAGCCAGGGACACAGACCTAATATGCAAAAAAAAAAAAACAAACCAAAAAACTCCTTCATCCTAAACGTAAATGAAGAGTTCAGCCTTCAGCTTGTCACTGACCTGCTATATTCCATACTTTCTATTTTCTGTCCCTCTCCCACCAGGTGGTAGGATGAAGTTTGTTTGTTTGTTTCCTCTGAGACAGGGTTTTTCTGGGTAGTCCTGGCTGTCCTGGAACTCACTCAGTAGACCAGGCTAGTCTGGAACCTCCCGGGATCTGCTTGCTTCTGCCTCTTGAATGCTGGGATTTAAAGGTGTGTGCCACTATTGCCCAGAAGGTAGGATGGAGTTTTAGTAGATATGGTCATTACTGGGTATGTCAGTCTTCTCCCCCAAGTTAACAGCAACCACAGCAAAATTATACAATATATTCTAGTCATATATATTCCCCTTCCTGATCCACTTTTAGTTTTCTTCCTCTTAAAAAGAAAACCAGAACAAAGAAAAAAAAATCTAGCCAGTTGTAAGGGCAGTTCTTTAACAGCATTAAGTGGCTGGCTTCTACGGAGGAAGAGGCTACGAGGAGGGGTGAAGTAGCTTCAGCATCCAGCTCTTGTTTTCCTGTGCTGTTTGATGGGTTGGAGTGAACCGCATTTTCTTTCTGTTAGAACTGAGCTCTTCCTTCTAGCCCACTGTCTTTGAGGATTAAATGGGAGTAATAAATGGTAGGTATGTATCTGCACCTTAACTCAAACATTCCATGGACTGTTCACATCACATTAAATTTTGTTAAAGGTTTGTTTGTTTGTTTATTACGAATACAGAGTTTTACCTGCATGTACACACCTGCACGACAGAATAGGATACCAGATCTCATTAGAGATGGTTGTGAGCTACCATGTGGTTGCTGGGAATTGAACTTAGGACCTTTGGAAGAGCAGTAAGTGCTCTTAACCTCTGAGCCATCTCTCCAGCACCCAAGTTTTAAAATTTAAAACACTAAAATAAGCAATATTTTGTATGTTGTGTGTCATGATGTGTATTTGAGGTGTCTTTTTGAACCCAGTACTTGAACTTAAGATTTTTATTTGTTTCCGTTGTGTCTGTCCGTGAATGCTGTCCATTAACTTGCTCTTAAAACTTTCAAATCACTGGACATGTATGTGTTCTTGAATATTTGTTCATCTCTAAACATTTAGTTATTTAATGTGTTATGGGGGATTTGCCTGCATGTGTGTCTGTGCCCCATGTGCATGCATTCCTGCAGAGGTCAGAAGAAGGCTGTTGCTCTCCTATAACTGGAATTACAATTGGCTGAGTTGCCATATGTGTGCTGACAATTGAACCCTGGTCCTCTGCAAGAGCATCCAATGTTCTTAACTGCCGAGCCAGGTCTCCAGCCTGTTGGTTAGCTTTAAAATAGTAGTTGTAATAATAATAATAATAATAATAATAATAATAATAATAATAATAATAATAA
>NW_026596234.1:11958218-11962026 GCF_907164565.1 Psammomys obesus | reverse complement strand
AATAATAATAATAATAATAATAATAATAATAATAATAATAATAATAAATGTGGGTTTAATATACTTGACTTTTAAATTTAATAATGGTTTATAAGATTGAACTGTATTCTGCAAAATTAGTTTTTCAAAGCCGTGTATATATATATACACGGCTTCATTAAGATTTATATTCAGATATGGGTTTGGTATAAAGTTCTGTCATTGCTGGATGTAGCAGCACATTTTGTGCTCCACTCTCCAGTTCTGAGGATCAAGCCTTTCCTGGGCAAGGACTCTGCTGCTGAGCTGTACCCCCTTAGCCTTCACCTCAGTTTCTTTTTGACACAAGGCCTCATAGTTCATACTGACCTTCAGCTAGTTTATAGCTGGGCTGACCTTGAACTTCTGTTCCTCCTGCCTCCTAACTGCTGGGATTACAGGTGTGTGCCACCACACTTAGCTTACTTCAGCTTTCCAAAACCCTTAAAACCTGTTTTTACACTCAAGCTTATAACTGCAGTTTAAACTTTGCACTGTAATTTTGGTGAATCTTCTATTTAAGGCCAGTAAAGTGGTTTTGTTACAAATGGAAAAGCCACAACTATTTTGCTTGGAATGATGTCATTGCTTTTTTTTTTAACCTTTTAAAAAAGACTTTTAAATTTATTCTTTGAAAATATCTTGTTTGCATATGCAATGATTTTTGGTTATACATCTTCATCAACTCTCCTAATTGCCCTTAGATCTCCTAATATGTCCCCTCCCAACCTCCTTTTCAATTTATTTATTTCACTATTATTGAGACACAGTCTCACATTGTGATATAGGATGGCCTGTTACTCGCTATATAGCCCAGGCCGTCATGGGAATCTTGACAATGCTCCTGCCTGAGTTCCTGGGGGTTGGGGTTGCAGGTGTGAGCCACTCCCCAGCTTTACCTCCCCCCCTCTCCCCCGCAGTCCCAGCTCCAGATGGATAGATTTGGAATGGAGAGTGAAATTTACTAAAGGAAGAGTGTTGCTCCATTTATTAATTTGTTTCAGTATTTTGAGTACAATGTTGACAATATAAGTAGCTTTTGGGGCCAGAAGGATGGCTCAGTGGGTAAAGGCCATACCACCTGAGTTCCATAAGCCCCCACAAAAAAACAGGTGCAATGGCGTACACCTAAGCTGACATGAAAGTGGAGACGGGAGAATCTTCCTGAATCTCCAGGGACAGCCAGATGCAGAAGCAGAAACAGGAGACATTGCCCTAACTCTGTGCACCACGTGGTGCTGTAACATGTGCTGTGGCGTTTGTAACAGCCCCTTACACCCAAATAAATTAAATGGTAGCAGCTTATGTAATTGTTACTATTTTTTAAGCTTGTGAGATGCAGTTTTGGCTATGATGTCCTGGCTAGACTGGCACTTGCTTTGTAGCTCAGACTGGACTCTTGAACTTGGCAGTTTTCTGCCTGAGCTTCCCAAGTGCTGGGGTTATAAGTGTGTACTTCCACAGCTGACTGAGCATAGATACCTACTGTACAGAATGCTTTCTAAAGAGAATCCCAGTCAAGAATTGTCTTTCGTTACTGAAGTCAGACTAGTAGTTAAGGCTGTTTCCTTTAAGTATGACACTTTTGGAATATGTAATGAATACTTTAGAATTTCTGTGTATTTTTTTGATACAAGGTCTTTCTGTAATAGCCCAGCTTGTCCTCAAGCTCCGAATGTTTTTATCTCTTTATTCAAATGTGGTATCACTCCTGGGATGAAACATTTATCTTTTTAAGGCTTATTTATTTTATGATTATGAGTATTTTGCCTGCATGTGTGTGTGTGCACCCTGTGTGTGTCTGTTGGATGGGTCCCCTGGAACTGGGCTTACAGACAGCTCTAAGCCACCCACTGTGTACTGGGAAACGAACCCAGGTCCTCAGCAAGAGCAAGTGCTTTTACTCGCTGAGCATCTCTCTAGCCTCAAATTCATATTTGTTTAACAGCACCCATTTTTCTTTTCAACTGCTTAAAATTTTAGTTTTTGTTCATGAATGAGAGTTTTGTTTAGTATGGACAAGTAAACAAAAAAATTAGATCAAGGACAGGAGTTAGCTCTCCTTGGTAGTTCAGATGGTAGAATTCTTGCTTTGCATGTATGTGTGGGGCTCTGACTGAGTTCAACACACACACACATACACACCAAATGAATACACATACAAAACAAGCCTTCAGGTCAGTGATAATATTTCTCTTTGAGTACCTAATTTTGAAAACTGAGAAATGTAATTGGCCTCAATATCAGCCTAACAGTTTAAAGAGTGAAATCATGTTACAGCTATTTTATAAATGGCTGTACCTTTTAGGGGCCAAACTTGTAATTACTTTCTTACAATTCTTTGTTTCTAAATCTATTTTCAAAAGAATGTTAGGCTGGGCATGGTTGAACACTCTGTTAATCCCAGCACTCAGGAGGTAAAGGCTAGCCTGGTCTACATAGCAAGTTCCAGGCCAGTCAATGGTACATGTAGACTTTGTCTCAAAGGAAAACAAAGGCATAACACTGTTTAGAAGTTGATATTGAAAACCTGCACTTCTGACCTTGGATAGAAGTCGATGTGTGTGATCAGTGCTTGCGGCTGGTGGATTCAAAACTGCCTCTTGTAGGTCTTTGTGAGAAAGTATGTATCAGACAGGAATGCATGGCAGCTGACGCTGATCAAGGATAGCAGGAGCCTTATTCATTTTCACATTTTCAAACAACTTTTAAAGCTTTTCAAGTGCACACATGTTTAACATATGTTTCTAAGCTTTAAATGTATTACTTATCATTATATGAGGTTATATGAGAAACTCAATAAAAATTCTTAATAGGTTTGTATATTAAAGACATTGTGAGTACACAAGTATCTGTAGATGAAGTAGGTTGTGTGATTCATTTCTGTGAAATTTTCTGTTTGGTCCACTTTTAAGAGCATTAGAGGAAAAACAACATATAAACACAGTGAGCTTTCATTGTCACCTGTAAGCCAGCCCTGCTTTAATTTCCATACCCTGAAATGTGACCAGAATGTAGAAGAGGGAATTACAGGAATGAAGCCTGTAGATCAACTGTGGAAAGGTGTTCTGAAAGATGGCATGAGCAGATTTGAGAATTTTTAATTTTCTTTCTTAGCTTTTAAAAGTGTGGTTGTGCTAATAGCTAAAAAGGGTGTTAGAGTAAGCATAGCAGTCCATACTGTGTTGGCAGGCTTATTCAGTAAAGGAACGGTCTCTATTGTTAGCATAGGCGTCACATGCCAGGACCGATTGGAGTCCCAGGACCATTGGTGTGCAGATCACAACTGGCTTGCTACAGGAGCAGGAGCATGCTCTGACTGCGAAGATACACTTGCAATACACAGATGCAGTTCCACTGTCTTTGCACTTCTAGACGTGACTCTGCAGATTTTGCTTCTTAGGTCCTGGGAAGAAAGCTAAAGCTTAGTTATTTGTGTGTATGAGTTTTTATTTAGGTTTTTGATAAGTTGTTTTATGAAGAAATGTAAGAATCATGAGTCTCTTTTGGCAGTTAATAAGGAAACCATCTTACTAAGGATGCTATATAGGGAAAGATACTTTTGTTTTAGTCATGTTAAATTGTCAGTGTCTTTACTCTTTTTTTTTTTTTTTTTTTTCTTTTAAATTGGGAGGCTTTCCTGGAACTTACTGTGTAGACTAAGCTGTCCTCAGACTCACAGAAATCTCCTCTCTGTGCCTTCCAAGTGCTGTGATTAAAGGCACCATTGTGCCTGGCTTGCTTTCTTCTTCTTCTTCTTCTTCTTCTTCTTCTTCTTCTTCTTCTTCTT